>NC_081411.1:1672516-1978516 GCF_030272615.1 Cryptomeria japonica | reverse complement strand
CCCCTAAGTTTCACTTAAGGGGGGTGTTGGTGTAAATAAATATTCATTTTGAATATTATTACACTTACTTAAGTTAACTTAGGATAATGCATCTCTTCGTAGTTTGGATTTGAGACACTTAGGGAAGTGTGCACATAGGGATAGAGCTTGTAGGAGAAATTCCACCTTTTGTGGTCTTATTTTGCTGTTACACTCCACATTTAGTGGGTCATCCACCTCTTGTGGTATATTATATTATTTCTCCTACCTACCCCTAGTATTTCTTACCTACCCTTGTTTCTCATTGAGCCACATGTCATATTTGTGTGCTCATACATCCATATGGCTTGCTTATATAAACAAGCCTATATTCATTGTATTGGTTAATCCAGTTGATCATTTGCATATTGATGAGAATACAATTTATTTTTGTCATTCTATTGTCTCTTTTTATGTTTTTCATTGTGCCCTTGATCTTGGCAAAATCCTACAAAAGCCAAATCCACCAAAGAAGACAAGGTTTCCGATAACTTCTCAAAAATGCCTAATAATTTTTATCACAAAGGTCCCTTGAACCTAAATGACTTCTTTTATAATGAGAAGTGTATTAAGATCAATCCACTTCCAAGTTAGTCTCCTAGTAGGGTGGCCAAAAAAAATATAATACCTCACCAAAAAATTTCAAACCTCATTACCCTCTAAGGCATGAATGATTCTTTTGGTGCATAGAAGAAAAACATCATTGAATGGAAATTAATCCAAACTCACCTAAAGGAGACAACAATACTTCCAAGGCACCTGGTGGAAGCCACAATTCTCTAAAGAGAACTCAAGAAAATTTCAAATAAGACTTTATGATTTGAAATAAGAGGCTATAAAGGAAACCTAGTAGGAAGACTAGTAAATGTGAGTCGTAACAAGAATTTTTTGGAGTAGATTTGAAACTTTCTAGCCAAAGATAATTACTAACCCAATAAGACAAATTATTCCCAATTCAAGCTAACAAATCTAGCTACATAATTACAAGAGAAACCTTTTTTCATGGAATAGATGAACCCGAAGCTTTATAAAAAACATTCAAACTATAGAGGACACACTTAATATTATTTTCCTTGTAGAAAGTGAAAAACCTCATCAACAAAATTATTATTAATAAATTGAGTTATAAAATTAGATAAAGAAACACTGATAACCAGACCCTAAATAGCACAATGGGCAAGAAGGTGTAATACCCTAAAAATGGTCATCCAAAACCATGGGCCCCTAATCTCGTCTATTGTGCTTAAATTCAATAAAATTCATCAAGGTCCTGAATCAAATAATCAATTTAAATCAATAATGAGAGCCTGATTAATTAATTCCTAAGGTATAAAAATGCAACATGGCAATTACAATTAATTAAATTCTCATTTAATTAATTGATCAAATTCAAAATAGAAAATCTTTTTAAAATCAAATATCTTATTTATTTAATTAAATATCTTTTGCATATTTAATAAATAAATAAAAATTGTCATAAATCTTCAAAAAAAGGAAACAAATCAAGAAAGAGGAATTAATTTGAAAAATAAATTAGAAATTATGAGCACAATTTTTTTTAAAAAGAAACAGATCGACTGAACTCAATAAAAATGGAAAGAATCTAAGTTGCTAATTTGAACTCAATCTTATCTCTCCAAAATGGAATTAAATTGTCCAATCAAATCATTTCATCTAGATTGTGCTTCCTTTGAATCGATCTCGACCGTTCATTAAAGATCAATCTTGACCTTTGGTCTCCCTCTTGATTTTCCTATAAATTCAAGCTCTCATTCTTCAATCAGCATCTGAGAATTTTACATCGTTATTATGCTAATATTGTGTTGCTGTTTATCAAGGAAATTTTGAAAAAGCTTTGCATATTTAATTCACCAATCAACTTAGTTTTCATTTAGCTTTCATTTAATCTTAGAATCATTTAGACTTCTAGTTCATTAGCTGAGATTCAATTCTCTTATCTAGATTCAATTTCTTGGATATAATCTAGCTTAGCTTCATTTAGAGCTTTGATCATTTAGCTTGATAATCTCATTTCACTTAATCAATTAATCTTGCATTCAATCTTGCATTTAATTATTAATCTTGCATTCACCTAGTTGCATGCATTTAAAAATCCTCTGTTTGAGTGTAATATAGTCACTGGATAGTGTTGACTCTTAATTTTACCTTAAACTTGAATAGTCTTAAGGGAAATTCAGTGATGGGGGACCGATCGCATGAAACTCACTGAATGAACTCCAAGTTTGAGAAGTCATCTCTTCATATAGTTGGGGGAGAAAAGGGGAAGGAGGAAACTTTCAAGCAAATAATATACACTACTTAGGCGATATGCCAAAGCATTTCAAAATAGCATTAACGACATATAAAACTCAGAGGTATGCAGTTTTAAAGCACATTCAATAATATACATGCCCAGAAATGTTTGAGAGAGTAACCCAACAAGAACTCATTTAACATAAAATGATGTTTAACCATTCATCTAATAGATAACAAGTCTCAAGACATAGTTTAATCCACAAAGTCTCATAGTAAACATCACAAAATTTAATGGAATATAAAACAACACAGAAGTTAATATAGTAAGCTTCAAATAAAATCATCACAAAGGCCACAGACACAATCTGACACAATTATCATTCACCAAATTTCATTAACATAAAGGCTTCTCAATGAGCCAAAGTTTTTAGAAAAACTCTCTAAAAGTCTGAACCCCCCAAATGAGGAAAACATAAGCATAAATAGAGCCTCAGGCTCACTAACAACTTGCAACATCAACATCCTTCCAACAACTGATTTTGACCATAAAACCTATCGTGGCACACCGCAAGGTCATACCCAGCAAAACCACCCCCACAATTGTTATTTCCATGACGATGTGGCGACCCCTGCACCTGCCCAACAAGAAAATTGCGATCCAAATTGCGGCTTGATTCATGAACCATCATGGCAGACATATGACAGCTCAAGGGAGAACCAAAAAATGGGCGTAGAGATACCACCCCATCACGCAATGTGGAGAGACCAAGTGTCTTTCCCTTTACGTGATGAATGGTGGGGCCGAGAGGAGTGCCATGTCATAAAAACCCACACCACGCGGCAGCTTTATGTTCCTCCAAACTTTGAATGGGAAAGGCAAGCAATCAGAAACCACGCTGAGATGACATCTGGCTTGCATGTTTTGTATGAGGAGAATGGCTGGAAAATTAAAAGGATAGGGCTATTTTGTCAAAATGTCACCTACAGACAACTTTGAAATAATGTTAACATTTCTTGGCGACTAAATGGAGAATTCTGCCTGCGGAATGCTAGAACCGAAAATTGTTGGTTTGAAGACTAGACTTCATGTTAGAACAGGGCGAAGCAGATCAAAGACCTGCTGCAATGGAAACTAATAATCCTTGGGGGGAAAGACTTGCGCTTCCAAATTCTGAAATGTTGATCCAAATAAATTATCTCATCAAATGGAAAGCTCGTCGGTTCATCATGAACTAGTTTTAAGAGAGCGTAGAGCTGGGCTAGGGGATGTAAAAGATGCTCGACCTCTCCATCAAAATAGGATTGCTTAGGCACTATAGGAAGGTCCTATCTTGCTGCAACTGCTCAACCTGGCTTAACACTTTCTCAATTCCTAACACAGTACCATCCGCAGGAAAAGGAGAAGGCAGGCCCAATGAAACAAACCTTTCTATGTGCTATTTGGTGACCGAAACTGAAATCTGTAGGGGCTCAAGCATTGCCGATACCTGTATAATCACTCTATGCTAGTTGATGAAGACATTAGTCTTCCTAATCAATTGTCTGTGGTCCACAATCCCTTTTTCTCTCAACTCTTCATCTTGATCCGCATACAACATCTAGATTAAATCTTGGGCCACAGGGAGCTTAGGACCGATAACAAGCATAGAGCTGTTAATGAGGGCACTAGCCTCGGCACAGAGGGATTGCGCTTCTCTGAGAAACCTCAGCATAGGTTGTAGTGAAGGGTTGTACTGTTGAACTCTTTCCCAATGGGAAACATATAACTCCACCAAAATTGGAGAAAAGTCTTGAGAAACCTTCATGGGGGGAGAAATACTTAGCAACTGTGAGACTTGCTTGTTCTTTGTTGTTACTTCATGTTGTAGCTCCCTGCACTTGTCTTTCTCGATGACCACTTCGCTCTCTAGAGCGAGGATCTTGGAACTTCCATCCTACACAATCTGTTGGAGTTGCGACATACGATCTTTCTCCTGACGCAACAAATTTTCTATATCCAGGAATTTACTCTCAGCTTGCTCTAGGCTACCCTCTTTTCCACGCAACTCTATTTCAAACTTTGATTTTTCTTCTAAGAGCATGACCTGAGTGTCACTCAACTGTCGAGCGTACTCTTCTTTTAGGCAGATCTCCTCATGTAGTTGTGCATGCATTTGCATGGCATCTCTGGAAGCTACCTTTAGCTACTGAATTTCTTGGTCTTTCTCTTGCAATTTTTTTAAGGCCACACTTCTGGTTGCCTTCTGGCCTTTCAACTAATAACTTACATTGTTAAGGGTAGACTGCAACTTCCCTTTTTTAGAGTTAGTGTGTGTGTCAGCAATCCCTGCAGTAATTGATCTCGACATTTCGAGCTTTGTCTTCTTTTCTCTGTTGGGCCAAAGATTCTCGGAGGTTCGCATTCTCCGCTTGCATCTTCTCTAGGTGACAACTCTTTTTGATGAAGTCCAAAGACACAGATTTTGAAGTTTCTTCCATCATTTCAACCTTATCAAATGTTGTAGTATTTAGGAGGTTGACACCGATAGCATGTAGAGTGTAATAATTGGGTCTCATTTGGGCTTCCGGTTTGTCAACCTTAGGGAGCATGGTTGCAAAGAAAAGACTATCCTTCTCCTCACTGAAATGTGTCTGTGAGTGCAGACGGGCTGGCCTGGCACCATCTTTTTCTTTTTGTTTACTATTCTTGCCAATACGGGTAGTCTTGGAATAAGTAACTTGTTGTTGGTAATCATCTGGGTTGGCAATAGCTTGGCCTGCAAATATTGTGCCAGGGGGAATTACAAAGGGGAATTGGGAAATGGGACCACCAAAAGCGATTTGAATAGGGCATGCAAGCGTGGTTGGAGAAAAAAATGGGACGAAGGGAGAGGCTCTTGAGAAAAATGGATCAACAGATGCTGCTCCAACATTTGGGGGAGGAGTGGACTCTCCAAAACCAAGCCTACGCGAGACGATGGTTGCTTCAGACATCTGCATGGAAAAAGCTACGAGTATAAAATCTGCGGCTAGGAACGAGATGGAAACCTGCAGAAACGCATCGTGAGGGTCAACTGGTGTCCCAATGGGTGCTAGCATAAGGGCGATGGGAATCTGAGTATGCATTGCTATGAAATGGGTAGCAGTAGAAATAACAACTTGAGAAGAGGAAAAAGGCAAAGAAGAGTGTACCTGAACCATGGAAGTCACCGACCACTGAGGATCTTTGGGACTCAAGAGGATGAACTCTTCCTTGCATAACTCAGATACTACTTTTTACTAGGAGGGGAGTTGTGCGCTTGCTTCTTAGCTTTTCTCTTACCAGCTTGGGAACGGGGCTTGCGAGTGGAACCAATGAGAGGAAGGAAAATATGAGGCTCGTTATTTTTTTATTCAATACTTATAACCTCAACGTCCTGCCACTGGGCCACCTCGAGGGATGAGTACCCACGTGGCAAGCTATTGCTTGTCTCCTCGTCAGATTTGTTGCATTGGTGCCATTCAAGCTCAAAACGCTCATCCAAAGGAGCATTCCCAATGTTTGCCCTAGGTTGACTCACTTCCTGCTGGTAAATCCAAAAGTCCTCCTGCTTTTTTTGAGGCCAAGAATCTAGCGTCATGGTCTCCAACATGGCCTAAGGAATGGGCTTCATGGGATTGTACCTTTGCAACATAGAGTAGAAGCTTAACCAGGGGGCTCTTAAGTACAGTAAAATCATTGAGACCCACGTAGAAGCTTGGGTCATCCACTTGTGGATTAGCACGCCCTTTCATTGCACTCCATGGTTCATGTTTGACTACATTCTTTCTTCAGAATAGACACTCGTCTGGGTCATAACTCCAACAATCATCAATCACCACCAACCCGAGCTGCACTAGCTTGGATGTTAGAACATTCTCCGTAATGTTTTGTCAGACCAGAGTGATGGGACCGATAGCCTTATGGTCCTTAGTAATAGAGATGTCATGTTTTCCTTCCCCTATGGCCCTCTCGATCCTTACCAATTGCCGAGCAATTCCAAGAGCAAGGGTTCTCTTAGTAACATAGGTAGGTAGGTAGAATTGTTCATTAGAGAAAGCATGCACTTGAACAAAAGAGAAATTGCTACCTATGAACCAGTCACATGGGGGCATTCATTATACATCCAGTTCATCTGGACCTGCAAAAAGTAGGCAAGTGGCTCATTGGGGATTGCATCGAATTCCCTCAGGGCAGGAGTTAGGAAATAGTCAACAAATTGGTAGGCATCATAAGAAGCCAATAGAATGGGTGTCCAGACTGAGACCGTCATCCTATTCCCTGATTCATCGCAGATGGTCAATTGCATGTATTGGCTGAAGAAAACCTCATTTTGGTATAGGAGCAGGTGAACCAGGACTGATGCGAATTTGAAACATTGAAACTGTTGGAACTCAACCAACTTCTTTACCATTTCTCTGGCTATTAGGGCAAAGAAATCAAAATGAAAAGTCCCTTTTTGTTTTTTGCATTTGAACAAAAAAGCCATCTAGCAGCCATAATCTCCCAGTCACTATCGTGACTACACAACCATGTGATAATGGATGAAATTTCCTTAAGGGCACCATGTCTTAGGTCACTGTAAGACAAGGGAAACCTGGGGAGTCTGGATGACTAACTTTGATTTAAGGCATCATGGCAAAAAGAGTCTACATCTCTTCTCGTGTTCCAAAATTCCTCCATGACGGTGTCAGATAAAATCTTCATCCCTTCAAAAACAAGACAACACATCATGTCCCTTATGGCATCCAGGGATATGATCATTTTTAAGCAAGAGCCACTAATAGAGTAGGAGACGGGGTGTAACTCGTTGGTGACTACTGGCACAAATTTCGGACAGTGTGGGACCATAGGGACTATAATTGGGGAGAGCCACTATCCCAAAAATGGGCTGTCGTGGAGGATGGCTCCGCTCTATGATGAATCATTCTATTGCATGCAGCCTCCCTGATATTTTTAGGCTTCTTGTGGAGCTGAGGTTCTACAACACCTTCAAAAGAATCTATCACCATCACAGTGTTGTGATTAACTATCTTGGGCTTGACCTTGGTTCTCGGAAATTCCTATTGGCAATGTAGCACTAAGTTGTCATTGATGTCAACCGACATGATGAATATTCACATAAGGGTGAGCATAAAGAATGAAGGCCTACCGGTAGTCTCACACAACCAGAAGTGAAGATGTGCTACCGATATAGGGTGCTCTATCGATTAACAGAAGAAGAATGCTGTACTGGCAAAGAGTTGTATGGGTATGTGTTTTCTGGACCAACTGTGTGTTGGTGGGCCATGTCTTGATTGTTGTGACACCATGTGAAGCTGAGGTGGCAAACGTGTTGTGGTTGGTGAAGCCTCATTGACAGGGTTGATGAAACAAATAATTGCCATTAATGAAGAAGCCATAAATCATGGGATTGTATCTGACTGATTGAGGCTCGAGGAAGAAGGAATGACAAAGGAAGATTAGAGAGTAGATGGCACCTGAATCTATGAAAAATAAATCCGATTCAGGAAGTCCTCAAAAAGAAAAACTTCTGAAGCACTTTATGTGTCGACTGAATTCATGACAAAAGATCTGATTCGAGATTACCATTTCCAGAAAATGTGCATTGGATAATGGAAATCATGTGCAAGTGCATCCTTCAAGGATAGGTAATTGATCTGAGATAGGTAGGATTGGATTTCATGAAGATTGTGTTGAAAAGAGGAAACCCTGACCGCTCAATTTTTTGAATTGTGTTCTGGTGGGAAATCACCATATAAGAAATGAGAGCTCAAAACAGAAAGTATTGATATTGCGAAAGAGGAGAAGTGTAGATAGAGTAAGAAAAGAAAAGAATTGTGAGCCTTAGAAAGAATTCTAAGAAAGTTGTAGTGTGCGTGAGCAAGCATACCGGTGAGAGGAATCTACCAGTAGGTCTATAGTCTTGCATTTGATCCTAACTGGTAAGGTGTAGCAGAGTAGGCAACATCCTAGTGTAATCCAATGTGTTGAGAGACTGTGTGTGAGTGGGAGAGAAAGATAACAAAGGTCGAGGAATAGAGACAACAATCTCACAAGCGACTATGTAAGTTTTATTGGAGGAGAAAAGACTGTCAACCACCAGAGAGTTATTTGATCAAAGAGTTGTAGAATTCATTTGCAACAAGAAGCCTTAATTGTATTCTAATAGTATTTAAATATACATCACCAAGTTGAAGCTTGGTACAGGGGTTGGTGCTCCTTGGGTTGGTGCCCTAAAAGACAGGTGTTGGTGCCCAAAATCTTTGTAAGTCAGTATTTTACCTGTGAGGCTGGATTGGACCAGTAGTCTCCACCAACTTTTCTCACCGAGGTTTTTCCCATATTGGGTTTTCCTCATAAATCTAGTGTTGTGAGTTACTTGTGTGTGAATGATCTCTTTGGCTTTCTCTCTTGTATTACCGGTAGGACTGTTTAGTGGTTAAGTGAATAACTGATGTTCTGAAGTTTGATCAGACAAAGAAAAATCTTAGGAATCACTGATTCACCCCCCTCTTAGTGGTATTCTATGTTCAACAATTGGTATCAGAGCCTAGGTTCGCGATTATCTTTAAACCTTGGGTAGATTCTAGACTTTGAGCACAATGGTAAGAAGTGAGTCTACTTCCTCAAAAGCCCCCATGTTTGATGAATCCAACTATGCCTTCTGGAGCAGAAGAATGGAGACCTATATTTCATCTCTTGGTTTTGATGTGTGGATGTCAATCAAGAATGGGTATGTCATTCCTAATGCTCCTCCCTCTAATCCGGATGCAAAAAAGGAGTATGAGAATAATGCAAAGGCAAAACATGCTATCTTGAGTGGACTGTCCGATAATGAATTTGTCAAAGTCATGCACTATATTTCAGCAAAGGAGACATGGGACAAATTGGAGAGGTTGTTTGAGGGAGATGCAAAAGTCAAAGAAGCCAAGCTGCAAACACTAAGGGGCCAACTTGAAAGCATCAAAATCAAAGATGATGAAAAGATTGCAGACTATCTTCACAGATTTGATGAAATTGTGAATACCATTAGAGGACTTGGAGAAGAGATTGCAGATGAGATTCTTGTCAAGAAGATACTTAGATCTCTCACTCTCAAATATGATACTAAGGTGTCAGCCATAGAATAAGCCAAGGATCTGAAGACTTACAATGGATGAGCTATTTGGATCTCTGACAGCCTATGAGATGAGAACATCTGGTGATACTTCCTCAAGGAAAGAAGCAACATTCAACATCACTAAAAAGGGCAAAGAAGCAGTTACTCATAAAGAACCCAGTGAAGACTCTGATGCAAAAGTAGCAAAATTTGTCAGGAAGCTCAAAAGAGGATCCAACGAGTACAAAGGAAAACTGCCACTTAAATGCTTCAACTGTGGCAAAGTAGGACACTTCATTGCAAATTATCCTCACAAAGAAATCAATGGAGATGAGTTAAGAGAGTTCAGAAGATCTGCTGGCAAAGATAGAGAAAGGAATGACTTCCAACAGGGAAGGAGAGGCTACCAGAACCAGAATAACCTATATATTATTGAAGATGACACAACAGATGATGAAAATGCATCTGAAGATGATGACCATGAGAATGACAGAAAAGTCAATCTTTTCATGGCACTTGACAAACCAGCTGATGAAGATGAGGAAGAGGATATTGAGGCTAAAGTGGATTTGGAGAGTGAACTTATCAGTGCGCTTGAAGAATTGAGTAAAACAAGAAGAGAACTCAAGAGGGTTAAGCTTGTTGCAGTAGATGAACAAGATCTTTTGAAGCAGTCTCTGGAAGAGTCTGGTCAAGTCATATCTGACTTGAAACTGCAGCTAGAAGAAACTAAGAGGGTTAGTGAAGCCACAACCTTTGATCTGACAAAGAAAGAAAAGGAACATCAAGAGCTGGAAGCAAAAATAATAAAGCTCAGAAAGGAGCTTGAAGAAAGAAAGGAAGAAATAAAAATAAGGAGCAAGTATGAAGGTAACACTAAGGCCTTAGATAAGATATTGAGCAAATGAGGTAGTTCCATTCAGGACCAAGATAGTGGGGCAGTTCCATTCAGGACCAAGACAACCTAATCGGTATGTTTCAAACTTTCATGGTTACTGTTACTGGTGTCATAAATTATGGCGTCTGCAAAAATGAACTGGAGGCCACATTTCTTGCACCAATATGCAGACCCAAGGAGGAATGCTATAATTTACCGTGAAGGATTCACCAAATTTAACAACATTAAGGGAAGACCCCCAATGAGACAGTTCCATTTAGGACCAAGACAACCTAACCGATATGTTTCAAACTTTCATAGTTACTGTTACTGGTGTAATAAATTTGAGCACAAAATAGCTGACTGTAGGTTAAACAATAAGCCTTCTATGAATTTTGAAAGTAGAAATTCATTTTATGCACTCTGGGATATCAATTTTGTCTGCTATCAGTGCAATGGATATAGTCATAAGAGTTTTGATTGTAGGAAGAACAAACCGGTATCCTACAGTAATTTTAAGGACGTCCCCTTTAATAAAAATGTAAAATGCTATAATTGTCAAGAATATGGACACATAGCAAAATTATGCAAAAACAAGAAGATCAAGAAAATGAAGGAAAATCCAGATCAAAATCCGGTAACTGAACCTGAGCTGAATACAATAGCTGACAAGAAGAAGGTAATCAAACCAGTTTGGGCTGAGAAAGAAAAGGAAAAGGCAGAATCAAGTCTCATAGTGCAGACTGCCTTGCATGCTGAAAGGAAAAATCTATGGGTGGTAGATAGTGGTTGTTCAAACCATATGACTGGCGACAAAAGTAAATTTATTAAACTTGAAGACTAGAATGGTGGATTAGTAAGGTTTGGAGACAATTCCTCCATCAAAATAAAGGGAAAAGGAACTCTAAACATTGATGGAAAACTGAAGGCACATGATTTATATTATGTGAAAGGCCTCAAGCATAATTTGCTGAGTGTGAGTCAGATGTGTGACAAAGGCTACAAATTCACTTTTGAGTCAACCAGTTGCCAGATAAAAAAAGACAGTTCGGTAAAGTTGTGGCAGAAGGAAAGAGAATTGATGGAAATGTTTATAATCTAAAGGAATTCTATGAGTCCCAATGTATGTTAGGACAAGTAGATGAAAGTTGGTTGTGACACAGAAGATTAGGTCACATAAATTTTGATAAATTAGTTACAATAAGCAAAAAGGGGTGTGTGAGGAATATTCCACCATCATCAAATCGGTAAACACATTTTGTGATGAATGTGTAAAAGGTAAGCAAACAAAAGTGAGTTTTAGGACAAAGGAGCACAACACCTCAAGACCACTAAAATTGTGCATACAGATCTATGTGGTCCAACTCAAACAAGAGCACTTGCCGGTGAAAGATACTTTATTCTCTTCATTGATGACTACTCAAGGATGACATGGGTCACCTTTCTGCAAGATAAATCATAAGCATTTGAAAGATTCAAGATCTTTAGGAAGATGGTGGAAAGGGAAAGTGGGTACATATTAAAATGCCTAAGATCAGACAGGGGTGGAGAGTTCACATCAAATGAATTTGAAGATTATTGTGAAAAACATGGAATTAAAAGGCAATACTCTGCTCCTAGAACACCACAACAAAATGGTGTGGTAGAAAGGAAGAACAAGAAAGTCAAGGAGATGGCTAGAACCATGTTAAATGAGGCTAGTCTGTCGGACACTTATTGAAAAGAAATTGTTCATACACTTTGAACCAGATTCAATTAAAAAGAAACAACAAAATGACACCTTATGAGTTATGGTATGACCGGAAACCATAATTTAAATACTTCAAAGTATTTGGAAGTAAGTTCTTTATCAAGAAAGATATGGATGGTCTAGGAAGCTTTGACTCCTTGAGTGATGAAGGAATCTTCCTTGGTTACTCATCTAATAGTAAAGCCTACAAATGCTACAATAAAAGACTAAGAAGAATCATTGAGAGTGTGCATGTAAAAGTTGATGAAGATATGCACAAAGGATGTCAACCATAGGTTAATCGGTATGATGACTCTGATGATGAAAATGATGAAGTTCAATCATATATTGAACCAGATGTAGCATCCAAGAAGGTCCCCAACTGATATGTACAGCTGAATCATCCGGAAGAGCAAATTTTGGGAAATGTGAGTGATGGTGTGCAGACTAGAAGAAGACTTGCCCAGAATGATGAACAACTCAATCTATGGCTCATGATTGAAGTTGAACCCAAAACGTTCATTAAGGCTAGTAAGAGACAAGAATGGATGGACGCTATGGAAGAAGAACTGCACCAGATTGAGAAGAACAAGACTTGGGAATTAGTTCCTAGACTGGAAGATAAGAATATCATTGGCACAAAATGGGTTACCGGAACACGATGAATGAAGAAGGTAAGATTGTAAGGCACAAGGCTAGACTAGTATGCAAAGGATACTCTCAAGTAGAGGGGATTGACTTTGAAGAAACATTTTCACCAGTGGCTAGATTAGAAGCAATTAGAATGTTTCTAGCTTACTCTGCCTACAAGGGCTATAAAGTATACCAAATGGATGTAAAATATGCTTTTCTAAATAGAAATTTGGAAGAAGAATTATACATGGAGCAACCGAAAGGGTTTCTGCTACATGATGATGAGACATTTGTGTGTCAGTTAAAGAAGGCTCTGTATGGTTTAAAGTAAGCTCCTAGAGTATGGTACTCAAGATTAGATTAGTATTCGAAGGAGCAGGGATTCAAAAAGGGAAGTGCTGACAACAATTTGTACATAAAGAAAGATGGGAATCACATGATTATTGTGGTTGTGTATGTAGATGAAATTATCTTTGGAGGAAACAAGGATACCCTCTACAAAGAGTTTGCTGATCAGATGCAGTCAGAATTTGAGATGTCAATGCTTGGTAAATTGACTTACTTGGTTTGTAGATATTACAACAAGATAAAGGAATCTTTATCTCTCAAATCAAGTATGCAAAGGAGATGTTGAAGAAATTCCAACTGGAAGATTGTAAACCTGTAAATACCCCCATGGTGACTGACAACAAATTGAGCAAGAATGATGAATCAACAATGGTGGATCAGATTCTATATAAATCCATGATAGGCAGTCTACTGTATCTAACCACTTCAAGACCAGATATAGTTTAGGCAATGTGCATGGTGGCCAGATTCCAAGCTGCCCAAAAGCAGTCACACATGAATGTCGTTAGCAGAATTTTTAGGTACCTACAAGGAACACTCGGCTATGGTTTGTGGTATCCTAAACAAGGAGATTTTATCTTGGAAGCATACACCGATGCTAATTGGACAGGATGCATTGATGATAGAAAGAGCACAAGTGGTGGTGTATTCTTTCTTCGTGATTGGTTGGTCTCTTGGCATAGCAAGAAGTAGGATTCAATCTCTCTATCTACTGCTGAAGCTGAGTACATTGTTGTTGCTACATGTTGATCTAAGGTGCTTTGGATGAAGCAGACTCTCAAAGATATACAGGTGGACATTACTGATCCTATTCTCATCCGGTATGACAATTCGAGTACAATCAACATAGAAAAGAATCCTGTCATGCATTCTAGAACAAAGCACATTGCTATCAAATATCATTTTCTCAGAGAGAAGGTTGAATGACAAGAGGTAAGGATGGATTATGTTCCCATTAGTGAAAAAGTAGCAGACATTTTCACCAAACCATTACTGGTAAGCACTTTTGAGTACCTCCGACACAAATTGGGAGTTATGTCATCTGCATAGGCAGATTTTATGTGGCTAAGGGGGAGCTGATAGTGGTCAAAGGGAGAGTGCATGGTACCCTTTTTCATTGTGTGAAAGGGGGAGAAATATACCGGTATGGAGTATCTCACTAGAAGTTGACATCAGTGCCAAAGGGGGAGATTGTTGGCAATCTAGCACTAAGTTGTCATTGATGTCAACCAACATGATGAATATTCACATAAGGGTGGGCATAAAGAATGAAGGCCTACCGGTAGTCTCACACCGCCAAAGGTGAATATGTGTTACCGATATAGGGTTCTCTACTAGTTAATAAAAGAAGAAAGATATACCAGAAAAGAGTTGTACCGGTATGTGTTTTCCAGACCAACTATGTGTTGGTGGGCCATGTCTTGATCATTGTGATGCCATGTGAAGCAGAGGTGGCAAACATGTTGTGGTTGGTGAAGCCTCATCGAAAGGATTGATGAAGTAGTTAATCACCATTAATGAAGAAGCCACAAATCATGGGATTGTATCTGATTGATTGTAGCTTGAGGAAGAAGGAATGACAAAGGAAGATCAAAGAATAGATGACACCTGAATCTATGAAAAGGAAATCCAATTCAGGAAGTCCTTGAAAAGAAAACTTCTGAAGCATTTTATGTGTCGACTGAATTCGTGACAGAAGATCTGATTCGAGATTGCCATTTCCAGAAAATGTGCATTGGATAATGGAAATCATGTGTAGGTGCATCCTTCAAGGATAGGTGATTGTTCTGAGATAGGTAGGATTGGATCTCATGAAGATTGTGTTGAAAAGAGGAAACCCTGACCGCTCAAGTATTTGAATTGCATTTTGGCGGGAAATCACCATAGAAGAAATGAGAGCTCAAAACAGAAAGGATTGATGTTGCAAAACAGGAGAAGTATAGAGAGAGTAAGAAAATAAAATAACTGTGAGCCTTAGAAATAATTCTAAGAAAGTTGCAGTGTGCGCGAGCAAGCATACCGGTGAGAGGATTCTACCGGCAGGTCTATAGTATTGCATTTGAGCCTAACCGGTAAGGTGTGGCAGAGCAGGCAACATCCTAGTGTAATCCAGTGTGTTGAGAGACTGTGTGTGAGTGGGAGAGAAAGATAACAGAGGTCGAGGAATAGAGACAACAATCTCACAACCGACAGTGTAAGTTTTAGTGGAAGAGAAAAAACTGTCAACCGCCAGAGAGTTATTTGATCAAAGAGTTGCAGAATTCATTTGCAACAAGAATCCTTAATTGTATTCTAATAGTATTTCAATATAGATCTCCAAATTGAAGCTTGGTGCATGGTTTGGTGCACCTTCGGTAGACAGGGGTTGGTTCTCCTTGGGACAAGGGTTGGTGCCCAAAATCTTTGTAAGTCAGTGTTTTACCTGTGAGGCTGGATTGGAGTAGTAGTCTCCAGTAGCTTTTCTCACTGAGGTTTTTCCCATATTGGGTCTTCCTCATAAATCTGGTGTTGTGAGTTACTTGTGTGTGAATGATCTCTTTGGCTTTCTCTATTGTATTACCGGTATGACTGTTTAGTGGTTAAGTGAATAACTGATATTCTGAAGTTTGATCAGACAAAGGAGAAGCTTAGGAATCACTTATTCACCCCCCTCTCAGTGGTGGTATTCTATGTTCAACAATTGGTATCAAAGCCTAGGTTCCCGATTATCTTTAAACCTTGGGTAGATTCTAGACTTTGAGCACAATGGCAAGAAGTGAGTCTGCTTCCTCAAAAGCCCCCATGTTTGATGGATCCAACTATGACTTCTGGAGCAAAATAATGGAGACCTATATTTCATCTCTTGGTTTTGATGTGTGGATGTCATTCAAGAATGAGTATGTCATTCCTAATTATCCTCCCTTTGATTCGGATGCAAAAAAGGAGTATGAGAATAATGCAAAGGCAAAACATGCTATCTTGAGTGGATTGTTCGATAATGAGTTTGTCAAAGTCATACACTGTATTTCAACAAAGGAGACATAGGAAAAATTGCAGAGGTTGTTTGAGGGAGATGCAAAAGTCAGAGAAACCAAGCTACAAACACTAAGGGCCAACTTGAAAGCATCAAAATCAAAATGATGAAAATATTGCAGACCATCTTCACAGATTTGATGAAACTATGAATACCATTAGAGGACTTGGAGAAGAGATTGCAGATGAAATTCTTGTCAAGAAGATACTTAGATCTCTCACTCCCAAATATGATACTAAGGTGTCAGCCATAGAAGAAGCCAAGGATCTGAAGACTTTTACAATGGATGAGCCATTTGGCTCTCTGATAGCCTATGAGAGGAGAACAACTAGTGATACTTCCTCAAGGAAAGAAGCAACATTCAACATCACTAAAAAGGGAAAAGAAGCAGTTACTCATAAAGAACCCAGTGAATAATCTGATGCAGAAGTAGCAAACTTTGTCAGGAAGCTCAAAAGAGGATCCGACTGGTACAAAGGAAAACTACCACTTAAATGCTTCAACTATGGGAAAGTAGGACACTTTGCTATAAATTGTCTTCACAAAGAAATCGGTGGAGATGAGTCAAGAGAGTTCAGAAGATCTGCCAGCAAAGACAAAGAAAGGAATGACTACCGATAGGGAAGGAGAGGCTACTAGAACCAAAACAACCTATATATCATTGAGGATGACACAACAGATGATGAAAATGCATTAGAAGATGATAACCATGAGAATGCCAAAAATGTCAATCTTTTCATGGCACTTGACAGACCAGCTAATGAAGATGAGAAAGAAGAGGATATTAAGGCTAAAGTGGATTTGGAGAGTGAACTTATTAGTGCACTTAAAGAATTGAGTAAAACAAGAAGATAAGTCAAGAGGGTTAAGCTTGTTGCAGTAGATGAACAAGATCTTTTGAAGCAGTCTCTGGAAGAGTCTGGTCAAGTCATATCTAACTTGAAACTGGAGCTCGAAGAAACTAAGGATTAGTGAAGCCACAACCTTTGATCTGACAAAGAAAGAAAAGGAGTATCAGGAGTTGGAACCGGAAATAAAAGCTCAAAAAGGAGCTTGAAGAAAGAAAGGAAGAAATAAAAATAAGGAGCAAGTATGAAGGCAACACTGAGGCCTTAGATAAGATGTTGATCAAACAAAAGCAATCCAAATACATCAGTGGCTTAGGTTTTGAATAAGGTCAGTGTTCAACCCACAAAGATAGATCTGACAAAGAAATAATGTTCACCTCTTCAATTGAAGGTGAAGGAAAGAAGACATTCACTATAGGCAAGGATACTAACAAAAAGACATATGCAGATGCTGTTGGAAATCGTCACTCAAAACTTTATGTAGAAATGAACTGGAGACCACATTTCTTGCATCATTATGTAGACCCAAGGAGGAATGCTATAATTCACCGTGAAGGATTCATCGGATTTGATAGCATGAAGGGAAGACCCCCAATGAGGCAGTTCCATTCAAGACCAAGACAACCTAACTGGTATGTTTCAAACTTTCATGGTTACTGTTACCGGTGTAATAATTTTGGGCACAAAATAGCTGACTATAGGTTAAATAATAAGCCTTTTATGAATTATGAAAGTAGAAATTCATTTAATGCACTCTGGGATATGAATGTTTTCTTCTATCAGTGCAATGGATATGGTCATAAGAGTTTTGATTGTAGGAAGAACAAACCGGTACCCTACAATAATTTTAAGGACGTCCCCTTTAATGAAAATGTAAAATTCTATAACTATCAAGAATTCAGACACATAGCAAAATTATGCAAAAATAAAAAGATCAAGCAAATGAAGGCAAATCGAGATCAAAAGCCGGTAACTGAACCTGAGCTGAATATAGCAGATGACAAGAAGAAGGAAATCAAACTAGTTTGGGTTGAGAAAGAAAAGGAAAAGGCAGAATCAAGTCTCATAGTGCAGACTGCCTTGCATGCTGAAAGGAAAAATCTATGGGTGGTAGATAGTGGTTGTTCAAACCATATGACTGGCGAAAAAAAGAAATTTATTAAACTTGAAGACTGGAATGGTGGATCAGTAAGGTTTGCAGACAATTCCTCCAACAAAATAAAGGGAAACAAAAATCTAAACATTCAACTCCTCATAAGACCATGCTAGTACACCCACAGACTCATCATAGTATCGGGCCAATCTCTTTCGGTCTTCTGAAGGAACCTCTTTTCTAACTTTGAGGATTCTCCCACCTCCTACTGACATTTTGGTATAGTCTCCTTTGTCAGCTGTAAGCTTTCACCTATCAGTTTTGGCATCATCATTGTCGAATAGATTTTCCAAGGTGATCAATCCGTTAGGGAGCTTATTTGATTTCAGCTGAATGATTTGATCCCCATAAGGCTCTTTCACCTTAGGCTATTGTTGATCTGTAAACTCCCTTGAGTTATGAATGAACAAAGTGATTTTCTCATTGCTTTCAAAAAATTTCCAGTGGATATCATTATTAGGAATAGCTGGTTGAATGATAACACCGATCACCTGAGGATTGACTAGCAGACCACAACAGGGTCAAATTGTGATCAAATAGTGGCCATCCAATCAAAGGATGCATTTGTCTTTTGAGGGATCCTTTGGATGTTGAAAGCATCAAAGATTTTGATTAGATCCCATGCTCTATGGCTATAGGACCTCATACAAATGTGTTTGGCACTAGAGATCCCTCGTACTTGATGTATTATCAGTTCAAAATCACCTAAAACTTTCAATTGCTTTATACTCAACCTTTCTGCTAAGCTTAGGCCTTGAATCAACTCTTCGTATTCTACTTCATTATTACAATAAGCAAACTGCAAGTGAAAAGACTTCAAAATTTGTTCACCCAAAGGTGAGTTAAGGCAAATCCCAACACCTGAGCCTACTTTGCATCTTGCACCATCAAAGTGCAGGGTCTGGAGTGCAGAGGACAAATCTTCTTGGGTAAAGGGGTCTTTAAATAGTTTTTGAATAACTTGACCTTCATAAAAAATGCAGTAAGTACCAAGACCTGTGGCATCATAATTGGAATACAGGTCAAAATCAATAAATTCCTTGAGAAAAACCTCATGTTCTGGTGGGATATCTCCAGTTATCTCTTCATCTTCAATGAATTTTATGATCCTTCTCTTTTTTCTAGATATGGAGGTGTGAATGGGCTTGAAATTGAGCATGGCTTGATCCTCTACATGTTCAGTATGGAGGGGTTCTGAAAGGATTTTGAGTTTGGCACCCCACTGAGTACGAAGGATAAGGTGACACCAGTCTAAAGACAAGTAACATCCTATCTTGGTAGTGAAGTCTCTAGAGAGGCAGAGGCCAAAAATAGGGGGAATGTCGATAATTACCACTTCTTGAGACACCGTGATGCTAGGACACGCGAATAATGTTAGCGAAAGATTCTTGATAAGACCCATGGTTTGAACCTTATTCTCATATAGTTGCATTACACCTTGATTCAAAGGCTCATGCTTGATATCCAACACCTCAACAATTTGCTTAGGCATGAGAGTAGTGCTGGCACTAGAGTCTATCATAGAGTTATGTAACCATTTATCCCCTACTATGAGGGTCAAATAGAAAGGATTGGGCTTAGGCTTACCCTCTGCTTTAGATTTTGGAGGTACGAGCTCGTTTGTCAACACCGTCGGTGAGTGCGATTTATCTGAAGGAGGCTAAAATATTTATTCGCTGACTTGCGGAGAAGTAGAAACATTCCCACCAGGTAGTTTACCCACCTATGACAAAGCTTCTTTCAAATGACTCCTTTGCTCTGGGATATCGAGGAAATCCCATAAAGAGATGTTAGCCGGGGCTTTCCTCAACTACTCCACCACATCTAATACTGACAACATTGACGCCTTTGTCTCTCTGGGCTTATAGGGAATAAATTCCTTCCTTAGATAAGTAACAATGACTACAGATTGTTCAGGAAATTTATCCATGGAGAACCTCCCTTGCGTGCCTACATTCTCTCCTATGAAGTGCCTCTTCGACCAAAGGTTGTAATCTGATTACACTTGAGGAGCCCCTGAGCTTGATGAGGCTGCACCATTAGTCAACATTAAATATTCTTCTTCCATCCAAGAGAAAAGTGCATGGTCTGGGGCTATTTCCATTTCTTGCTCCATTGACATGCCTTGCATCTGTGCAATGAAAGACACATTATCCATGCCAGGGGTTGTGTAAGCTGAATCATTCGATGCCATGTCTTGGCTACATTGATCCACAACCTTTTGTTGTAAATTGCCTCTTGGACAATTCCTTGGGGTGTGTGCATTGTTACATAGAAAACACCAAGAATTGGTATCATCCACCAGATTATTTTGTCCCATTGTCAACTCTTTACTAGTGTTAGGGTAGATAGTCTGTAATGGATTGGGTACGAGAACTATCTGGCCATTTGGCTGATTTGGAGAAGCTTGACTATTTGCATATTGGTTTTGTTGATAAGAGGGTCTATTACCTCGATAATTCTGTTGGAAAGGGGGTCTAGCTAGTGGGATTTGGGATCTTTTCAGATTGACTATTTCATTCGAAAAAGATCTCAATAAATTTTTCATATCACTGACCTCTGCAGCCAAGGATGAGGGAGGAGGCAGACTCGCTTGTTGGGAGCTGGGATACATATACATGGATTGGGGAGTAGATGAGCTAGGAGCGGCTGGTTCTGGGAATATCTGGTCATTTGGCTGATTAGATAGCTCTGGAAAGACAGGCATAAGCGGTCGTGGCGATAGCTTCCTAGCATCAATCAGATTATTTTCCATGGAGATGACCAAGTCAAACGCTTGAGGGAGAGTATTGCTTCCTAAAGATTAAATCATCACCGATATGTCAGAGTTGAAGGCCTTTAGATTGAAAACAAATGCCATGTCAGCGGGGGGACGAGCGAACAACGGTATTTGCTCCCAAGTCCTCTTAAATTGTAAATTGAACTCTATTACCACTTCCTGAGGGTCTCTCTTTATCATAATCAACTGATGCATCAAAGATGACCTATCAGCCTTGTTAGAGAATCTTTGAAAAAAGCGGTCACCCAGCTGATCCCAATCGCCTATAGAATTTGGGGTAAGGGACCTGTACCAGTCTAGAGCTCTCCCTTTGAAAGATGCCACAAGCAGTCTCAAAGCTATATTATGTTCAGTTATACTATGGACAATGCAAACATTGGCTATATTTTGCAGGTGCTCTCCAGGAGTTTTAGGACATTCTCCAATGAATTTAGGAACAACTTTCAAAGAGGCAGAGGAAATTGGGGCCCACACGATAGGTAAGATTGGAGGAATCGGAAAGCTTCCATTATTCCATGTCACAAAGTTTTTAGGTGGAATCTGAGCCATTATTATTATAGGAACAACCACACAGAAAATGGGCAGGTTTTGGGAAGAGGAGGCGACAGATTGATGAACGTTTACCAGGGGTGGAACAAGCAAACTGGGATTCAAAGTTGTCTGGCTCCTGGTAAAGGGTCTGTGGCTAATATACTAGCTTAATCTTATTCAGAATTTGTGTCCCACCGGGCATGCTAGAAAAAGAACTGTCGACTCTTAATTTTACCTTAAACTTGAACAGTCTTATGGGAAATTCAGTCACGGGGGACTGATTGTGCGAAACTCATTGAATGACCTCCAGGTTTGAGAAGTCGACTCTTCATATAGTTGGGGGAGAAAAGGGGAAGCATGAAACTTTCAAGCAAATAATCTACACTACTTAGGCGATATGCCAGAGCATTTCAGAATAACATTAATGACATATAAAACTCAGAGGTATGCAGTTTTAAAGCACATTCAACAATCTACATGCCCAGAAAGGTTTGAGAGAGTAACCCAACAAGAACTCATTTAACATAAAATGACGTTTAACCATTCATCTAACATATAACAAGTCTTAAGACATAGTTTAATCTGCATAGTCTCACAGTAAACATCACAAAATTTAATGAAATATAAAACAACACATAAGTTAATATATTAAGCTTCAATAAAAATCATCACAAAGGCCATAGGCAAAATCTAAAACAATTATCATTCACCAAATTTAATTAACATAATAGCTTCTCAATGAGTCGAAGTTTTTAGAAAAACTCTCTAAAAGTTTGAACCCCCAAAATGAGGAAAACATAAGCCTAAATAGAGCCTCAGGCTCACTAACAACTTGCAACATCAACATCCTTCCAGCAATTACTTCTGACCATAAAACCTATCATGGCACATCGTGAGGTCATACCTAGAAAAACCACCCCCAAATTTGTTATTTCCATGACGATGTGGCGACCCCTGCACCTGCCCAACAAGAAAATCGTGATCCAAATTGCAACTTGATTCATGAACCATCATGGCGGACATAGGACAACTCGGGGGAGACCTGAAAAATGGGCACAAAGAGACCACCCCATCGTGCAATGTGGAGAGACCAAGTGTCTTTCCCTTTATGTGACAGATGGTGGGGCTGAGAGGAGTGCCATGTCATAAAAACCCACGCCACCCAAAAACTTTGCATTCCTCCAAACTCCAAATGGAAAAGGTGAGCAATCAGAAACCTCACCGAGACGACATCTAGTTCGCACATTTTGTATGGGGAGAATGGCTGGTAAATTAAAAGGACAAGGCCATTTTGTCAAAATGCCGCCTACAAACAACTTTGAAATAATGTTAACAGATAGCTTAGCAATCTGATAACAATCCACACTCGCACTTTCTAGGAGGCAATAAGCTGACTTGCAATAGATTTCATTTTGTTGTATTTGATTAACTAACCCATGCAAATAATGATTTATTGAAGTGTTTGTGCCCTTGCAATTTCCCCAAATTTCACACACAGAGAAGGTACCCAAAATCTTCAATAGAAAACACATACAACATTGAAGCTAAAAGGCATCCTTGGTGAATAAACCTAAAGATGAGAAAAACATTGAATTAGTGATCATTAATGATGAGACAGGCTAAGGCACCATCAAATAACATGTGAATAGATTGAGGAAATTGGGGTACAAAGATTGAAGAAATAGTTATAAGACAAGAAAAGCCAATCTACAAAAGAAGAGATCAATATTATCTACGTTGTGAACTTCTTGGAGACCCAAAAAGGCAATGCTGGGGAAAAAAATCAAAAGGGGGGTGATGCTCTACAAAAAGGATTAGAATAGTGATTGAAACACAACAACAAAAGAAACAAGTTCAAACGTTAGTGTTAACAACAAAGGACTATCCTAAGAGATCATATCAAGAGAGATATTCAATATGAAATGGAAAGTATGCAAATACGAAAGAGATAAACTACACTCCTCTAAATGCTAACCAAGATATTCATAGCTGTCACTCCCTTGTTCCTCTCCTTTCCAAGTTCCACATGAGTGTAGCTCTCAGCTTTGCACTACTATGAAAGTCTTATGGAGATTCAAGATTGAAAATGATTACAAGATTATGCAAATGCAAGCTAGCTAAGAATGAGAGAAAATGAGTTAATTAAGCTATTATCAATTTTAATCAAAAGATAATGTAGATTATGATTTCTCTAAAATGCTCTCTCAAATTCACTATAGCTTAGATGCATACAAGATTTTTGGATCTAGATTATGAATGAATGGGCTCTATTTATATAAAAAATAAAGAAATGGATGGTTGAGTTTGAGTAATCTCAACAAGGGTCAGGATTGATGGGTTTATGATCTATGTGAGGGTTTTCAATCCAATCCTAGGATGAAAAATGCCATCATGAGATGGCTTGAGAGGAGAGGGAAGAAGCATTGAATGCTTGACATGACTTGAAGGTTAACTTGGGAGTTAAGGTTAGTGTTGAGTTGAATGAATAAAGCCATTATCCAATAAATAATGTCTTTATCCAAGGGATAAACTCTTGTGCAAGAGTTAGTGGGGATAACCATGGTCAAAGCAATAAATGCTTGAAGAGACCCACGAGTCAAATGGAGGTTGAGTTAGAGGGAAAGTCTCTAACCATGTGAGCAAGTGGAATTAACCATAAATGGTTATGTAAGAGCCATTAATGGTCATGTAAGAGCCATTAGTGGTTTGGAAGACTTTAGGGATTAACTTGTTGAATACATAAAGCATTAAATGCTTTTCAAAGACTTTGGAGGCTTTGAGAAGTGACTTCAAGTTGCTTAGGAATGTGACAATATTTAGGAGATGGATTAGGCCAATTAGGAATGATTAGAAGAATTTAGAAAGCGGTTAGAAGAGTCTAGAAGGGGATTTAGAATTGCAAGTGGGTTTGGTGGGTGAGGGAAAATAAGATTTTAATTAAAATAAAATTAATTTATTTCAATTGTGGTTGCAACTTGCATTTGTAGGAGAATGCAAGTGGGAGTTAGTTTAGGGATTTAAATAAATGCTTTATTATTTATTTAAAAGAGGAAAAGGGGGGTTAAATTAAATAAATATGTTTTATTCATTTAGTTGATTTAAAGTGTGGCTTAATGAATTAATTTAAATAAATTGAATAATTTATTTAATTAACAAGAGAAGGGGTTGAGGATGAATTAATTAAATATTAATTTAATTAACTAATTATTGATGGTTAGATAATCAAATGAATAGCAAATATTCATTTAATTATGTGGACTGATTTATGTGACTACATTTGCCCCTCTTTGAGACGGTGCGGTTTAATTTAATGGGTGGTGTATGCGGGAGAAGCGGGTCAATGGAACTTAAAATGTAAAAAATGAAGCCTAAGGAGCCTTGTCCACACACCCACATGACTTCTTGGTGCAAGCTATGGAATCATGAAGGATGAGTCAACTTCCCAAGGTTGGTTCCATGGTTTTCTATCTCACAAGGTCCCTCAAACAAATGTCTTTGCTCTCAGATCACTGAGCAAAGTGGTTTAGGGATGACAAATGCAAGAACGAGGGATATTTTGGTTGATTGTAACATGAGAATGCAACCTATCTATGCATGATCCTACAAATTAAATGAACTAGATTATAAGATGACAAGATTAGTAGTGATACTACCCTAACATGATATACTAGTTATGTATTTAAGCTATTGATAAAAGAAACAATCTAAAATGATTATTAGGTTACTTCTTATTTGCAAAGAGAGAGACTAGATGTAATAAAATTGAGCATAAGTGTGATACTAAAAGCTTGCACATATGAAAATGGAGGAATGAGAGCTCTATTTATAGCAAAAATAGGGCAATGGATGGCCAGGATTGAAAGAGTTAATCAAGGGTTGAGTTTGAAAGTTGCTCAATCCATGTTTGCAATTTGCACCAATGAAATGGTGACAATTTTCAACATAAGGTTGGGTTGAGAAGAGAGGTAGGAAGCATTAAATGCTTGAGAAGACCTCATGGTTACCTTAAGAGGTAAGGGTTAAGGTTAAGTTAAGGTTAGGTTAGGGTTATCCAATGGATAAAGGTTTTACCCAAAGGATAAACTCTTGTGCAAAGAATTACAAACTAACCATGGTCAAACCAATAAATGCTTGATGAGACCCTTGGGTTACATGGAGGTTGAGTTTAGAGAAAATATTTAATCATGCTAGAGGGTTGAGTTAACCATTAATGGTTTGGATGACTTTCAAAGTTAAGTTGTTGAAGCCTTTAATGGTTTTCAAAGACTTTAAGGGTTTGAGAAGTGACTTCCCCTTGCTTAGGGATGTGACAATATTTAGGAGATGGGTTAGGCTAATTTAGAAGTGATTAGAAGAGTCTAGAAGGGGGTTAGGAATAGGGTTTAGGAGGCAAGTGGGAGATGTAGGATTTTGCAAGTGGATGGAGAGATAATAGGATTTAATTGAAATAAAGTTAATTTAATTCAATTTGGTTGTAATTTGGGAAATTGAATAAATTAGATTTATTCAATTTAGGGTAAACTATTTAATTAAATTTGAATTTAATTAAAAAGTGGATAGAAGGGATTTAATTGAATAAAATGATTTATCCCATTAAATGGTAAAAGAGACTTATTGAATTTAATTTAAATAATTTGAGTAATTTATTTAATTAAATAAAGGAATGTAAGTGATTTAATTAAATAGAGGAATGAACATAAAAGATTCATTTAGGAATATGGTCATTTTTATATGTCTACAGGTGGTATGCCCCCTCGAGAGATGGGCCGATTTTTTTTGAAAAATTAGGCGATCTCTCGAAAAAGGACAAGAAGTGGAGGGGAGGTACAATAGAAGAAATGAGCAATAATGGTGAAGGAATGGGAGAAAGTAGAGTGAATATGTAGAAACAACAAGCTAGTGAGCACCCTTAGGTCATGCAAGAGATATAGTGCAAATGTAGTGTTGTGCTTTTGATTGATGCTATACAATTGATCAAAATTGGCTAGACAATCTGTTGCAATTGGTTGAATTGCCTTGGTTGAGTCAAAGCGTGACAATTGATGTCAGTTGTTTGCTTGGACAAGATAAAGTCTGAGTAAGTGAATCAAAGTGACCTATTGTGACTTAGACAATTGATGTAATTGCCTGATGAAGTCAAGGTATCTGAAGCAAAATACTCGTGGAGACTTGAGACAATTGATATAATTGTCCATTTTGATTGTGTTTGATTGGTTGATCAATTGATAGTGTTTGTTTGGTAGGTTGGTTGTGATGAATCATAGCAGCCCCGTTGAGACTAGGTCATTGTGATAAATGCCTGTTGTAGTCTAGGATCACCATGATCAATTACCTGTTGAGACCCGAAGATACTTGATCAAAAAGTATCTGTTGATAGTCTAGGTGTGCGTGAGTCGATTTGCCGCCTGTATAGATAGAGTAACTTGCTGGGCTTATAGGATGACCTAGGATGGGAAACACAATCCCTCCTGTTAGAGATGAACGATGATGAACGTGGCTTGATTGATTGGATGAGAAACGATGCAGGGTATGCAATTTATGATGACCTAGATGGGGAGGGTGAGGGGGGCATTCACTATTAGATAGAAGGTATGGAGGACCTAGGACTCATTCCTATGTGAGAGGCAAAAATAGAGTATGTATTGTCATTATTATGTATGAATGATATGCAAATATTATGGATGTATGGATGGATGGAATGCAATATATACAGATGAGATGAGATGAGATGATGTTCCATAGAGTATTCATAGTGCTTTATTTTCCTCATCAAGCATGGTAGTATCATTCTTGGCTGAGGTAGTAGGAACCAAGTTTGGAGAATTTCACCTGCATTTATAGACAAGGAAAAGTAACCCCCCATTCTGGTTCATGTGTAGATGGTCGAGGTATACGCTGTAGTTAGTAAGCCATAGTGATCTATGATTAGGTTTTGCATATGATCATGTAGCTTAGTGAACTTCCCACGTAGACACCATTAGTATATGCCCCATAACTTCATTGGAACAATCTGCAGACAACAAACAAAGATACTTAGGAACCATCCTGACTACTCTAATCACTTGTGGATATCCTGGAGTAGCGTAGGAACCTGATATAAATGAATAAATAATGAACAAACTGACCAAGTACTGGATAGCTTAAACAAATTTTTCTTGTCAAAGAAAATGTTATCGTGTCTTTGTTTTGGAAGGAAGGATGTATCCTTGTTAAGACAATTGTGTGTACCTGTGTTGATTGTTGGGTTGATTTGATAAGTGATCATTGTTTGAGTAGCTCAAAAATGTTTGTTTGGTGTCTATGGCGATGCATATGTACAAAGGATTTTATGCGTTGCAAGGTTTTTGATTGATTTCTGATGTTTTATCATGTTTTTTGGATTTTGTGAATGTTTTAAATGTTTTTGGATTTTGTGAGTGTTTTATGAATGTTTTTGGTATTATTGCCAGACAGTTTTCAATGAAGAACTCAATGAATCACAAGTAATAAGGAATCCACTTCCATCAATAGGTTAAGAGCTTTGCCCCCAGTTTTAGACAATACTATGAAAAGAAGGATGCAGGATGCATGATGCATGAAGTACTAACCCTGATTGTAGATTAATAACAAGCCATAGTTTGAATAATGGATGAATGGATGTGATCACAACAAGTCTGAAAGACAATGGAGCCATAGCCCTTACAAGTGGCACCTGTTTACCAGGTTTTCACCATCACACTTACCCAAGGTGCCACCGAAGTGGTTGTTCACCGTTTGGATGCATGATTTTTCTCTTTACTAGTTTGGATTTTTTGTATTTTCTTCAGGACATTGTTCTGAATGTTTTTTGGTGTTTTTCTGGTATGGGATGGAACCTGATGCTTTGTACAGCTTATGTATGAAACCTTTTTAGGTGCATGCCGTTGACCAGATTTGCTAGCGGTTCCCCTTCTGAAGTAGCCAACTGATATGCCCTAGACCCAAATACCATAGTGATAACATATGGGTCCAGCCTGTTTGATTCAAACTTTGCCTGATGTTCTTTGTTAGGTTGGTTACAAGGATTCTCCCTGAGAACAAGATCACCTACCTCAAATGTACAAGGTTTAGACCAATGATTATAGCTTTTGCTCATTCGCTGCTGATAGGCTTTGAGGTGGTTGTATGGAGCTTGTTGCCTTTCATCAAGTAGTTCCAAGTCTTGAAGACGTGAGATGATATGCTTCATCATCTATCAGATTATGCAAGGAAACCCATAGAGATGGTATCTCAACCTCAATAGGAGGGATGGTTTCTGCTTCATAGACCAGTGAGTAGGGAGTTGAGCTTGTAGGGGTTCAAATGCTAGTTTGATGTGCCCATAGTGCTGGATTTAATTGAACGTGCCAATCACAGCCAACATCATTGACTATCTTCTTGAGAATTCTCAATATGTTTTTGTTTGATGCTTTGGCTTGACCATTGCCTTGTGGGTAATAGGGAGTGGAAAAGCGGTGTTGGATGTGAAACTTCTCACAAAGCTCACGAACATCCTAATTTTTAAAAGGAAGCTCGTTATTTGTGATGATGGACATGGGTGCACCATACCGGTAGATGATGTAATTAAGGATGAATAAGGGGATCTACTTGCTAGTGACTTGGGTAAGTGGAACAACTTTGATCCACTTTGTGAAGTATTGGGTGGCGGTAATGATAAATTTGTGGCCATTGGATGAAGATGGATGGATTTTACCCACAAGGTCAAGTCCCCATTGACAAAAGGGCCATGGTGTTGTGATTGGTTGCAATTCCTGTGCTAGTGCATGTATCAGGTCTCCGTGAACTTGACACTTCTTGCATTTTCTGATAAAATAGTAGGAGTCTTTTTCCATGGATGGCCAATAGTTTCTGGCATGCATGATATTATTTGTGAGTGAAGGACCACTTGAGTGAGCCCCACAAATTGCTTCATGTACCTCTTCCAAGGCCTTTTTTTATCTCATCTTGTTCTAGACATCGAAGGAGAGTACCATCAAGACTTCACCGGTATAGGGTTTTGGCAATGATGGTATATCGAGCAGTTTGGCGGATGAAGGCTTTACGTTGGTTATTGGATTGGTTAGGAGGGAGTGTGTGATCACGGAGGTAAGTGTAGAACTCACCATACCATGGGGATTCAAAGCTGACTAGGTGACATATCATTTCAGTTTCGAGGATATCATATGCGGGGATCCAAAGCTGTTCTACTAAGAACTTGTAGCATGTCGAATTTTGCAAAAAACCCAGGAGAGATGCAATTTTAGCCTTTGCGTCAACAACTTGATTATGATCTCTAGGTACTTGCTCAAAGGTGATAGCTATAAATGATTCTTTGTAACTATCCACCATCATTTTATATGGCATGAGCTTATCATCCTTAGTTTGATACTCATCGGTGACTTATCGAATGACTAGCTAAGAATCTCCATATACTTATAGCTCTTTGAGATGCCATTGTATAGCCAATCTGAGTCCTGTGATTAAGGCCTCGTATTCTGCTATATTATTGGTGCATGGAAAAGTGAGCCTGCATGACTTCAGGTTGCTATCACCTTGAGCTATAATGAAAAGAATGCCTACCCCTGAGCCATGTCTAGTATATGAGCCATCAAAGTAGAGCTTCGATGGTTGTGCTGTTGTGATCATCAAGATCTCTTCATCTGGAAAATTGGAAACAAGAGGATGGTCACCTATGAGGGGTGCATCTACCAACTAATTTGCAATAAATTGCCCCTTGATAGCCTTGCGGTCCACGTACTCAATGTCAAATTCACTCAGAATCATAACCCATTTGGCCAAGCGGCCTATTAATGCTGCCTTGCTGAGTTGTACTTGAGTGGATCGATTTTAGCAATGAGTTGCCCCTGTAGTGTCCTTAACTGATCGATGTTCTTAGGAGGTGGCATGTCCATGATTGATTTGACTTTCACTGGATCTACTTCAATGCCTTTGCTTGAGATAATGTATCCTAGGAGCTTCCTGGAGGTCACTCCAAAGATGCTTCTTTGGATTAAGATGAACATGATATTGTTCTAATCTGTCAAAGATCTGACCCAGTATTTCCAGATGACCTTCTCTTATTAATGATTTAGCTAATAAATCATTGATATAATCTTCCATTATAGTGTGCATTAGGTCATGAAAGATGGTAGTCATATCTCTTTGATAGGTTGCCCTTGCATTCTTTAGACCAAATGGCATCACGTTCCAGCAGTAGGTTCCTCATGGGCATGTGAAAGTAGTTTTATGTTGATCCTTTAGAGCAATCTTGGTCTGGTTGTACCCTGAAAAGCCATCCATAAGAGAAAGAATGGCATGACCCACTGTGAGATCGATAATCATGTCTATGTTTGGTGAGGGGAAGTCATCCTTAGGGACTGCCTTGTTCAAATCTCTGAAGTTAGTACAGATATGAATGCCCCCATTAGGCTTGCTGACAAGTACAATGTTGGAGATCCAATCAACATAATCGATTGGTCAAATGAAGCCAACATCTAAGAGATTTTTGAGTTCTACCTTGATAAGCACAACAATCTGTGGGTGCATCTTTTTGATCTTTTGTTTTACTGGTTTAGCTCCTTCTGCCATGGTGAGGTGATGCATGACTAAATCAGGATCTAGACTAGACATGTCTACATAAGAGCATGCAAAGTTGATTTGATGCTTCTGGAAGAACTCTACAAATTCTGGCTATTCCTCAGGAGTTAGTAGAGATGCCAAATGTACTTGGTGAGGAGTCTCAGGGGTTCCCACATTGAATTCTTTTATTTCTTCAACTAGGATTGTTGATCTCTCCTGATTTGTACTAGAGGGGAGGATATCAAACCTTTCATCCACGGGCACCTCAGAGAGGTTTTCACCTTTGGATACCCTCTTTATTTTTACTTCTTTGGGATCAACAAGTGCCATTGTGTGGCTTTCACTAGAAGATCCATGTTTTATTGTGATTTTTTGCAGCTAAAAGGTTTGGCATCTGCCCCAAAGTATGCTGCACTATTAATTTCGATGGTAAATCCACCTTTGTGATCCCCGCTTGGTATGTGATCTCGTATTTCTAAAAAGTCGATGAGCACCTCATCATTTTGGAACTGATCAAGACATGGGGGATTTGGCTGGTTCTAGTCAATGAGTTCAGGGTGGATGATGGACATGACCTCATCGACTAAGTTAAGTTCAAAGGAGACATCAGTGAGGGTTAATAAAGATGAGTGAAGTTCATCAATGGTACTCTCCTTGTCAGGTTCTGGAGTCAGATTTGATGTAGGACTTGTGGAAGGTGTTTCTTGCTCACAACCCCAAAAGGTGTTAATCTAGGCTTCTCCATAAACTAAGATATCTTTACGAGGTGGCAGAGGTGATGTGTATTCCTCGTCTAAAGTATTTAGATTCACTGTATCAAATTCCCACTCATGCGAGTCAGTCTTTAAATCACTCTCTAACATCCTATTACTATACCAGCCTAGGGTGTCTTTTGTATTGAAGAGTGTATTTGTGACAGGTGTATGCACTTTGATAGGTGGGATTACTGGTCCAGTTGGCAGGATTATTGGAGTCGTTGATATTGTTGGTGCTGTTGGTAGGATTATAGGAGTCGTTGATGCTGTTGGTATTGCTAGTAGGATTATAGGAGTCATTGATGTTGTTGGTGCTACTGGTAGGATTATTGTAGTCATTGATGTTGTTGGTGCCACTGGTAGGATTATTGGAGTCATTGATGCTATTGGGAGTATCGGTGTTGTTGGTGCTACTATTGTTTCTGATGGAATTATCAGTGATGTTGATGTTGCTGATGGTAATGATGTTGCTGGTGTGATTGATGTTGCTGATTTGATGGTCAGTTTTATTGGTATAGTGGGTTTAATTGGTGCTGCATATATAATCAAGGAGAACCTCCTTGGAGTAACTGCTTGATATATGGGATTGCTAGGCTTACCTTTGAATTTGAGCTTAGAAAGATACTCCTTTTGAAAACCTAATCCAAAGTTATCTTTGGGTTTCAACTCAGGCTGCAAGGGCTCGTGTCATCCTTGTTTGCAATGTCCCAAAGCACTCTGAACATCATAGCCCATTCTTTGCATAATAGTGAGGCCTTTGCCATATTTATCAGTAGGAAGCTGAGCCTATGAGATCTGTAGTGATAGGGTCTTTGTAGATCCATTCTGTTAGGTCCTCATCTTTGGTTTTCTCTTCTAGACTTTTACCAGGGATGAATTGCACCAAAGTGCATGTTGGCTTGGCCAATGGTAGTTGAAGCAACTTTTGAGGCTTGCCATAAGTTCTAGGGGAAGTGGGTAATTTCCCAACACAAAAGAGATGGCTTAGATTATATTCCCCAAGACCTTCCTCTGCCATTTTCATTTTCAACTTCTCTTGCTTGGGTATAGGGGTGATTGAGTTGGAAATAGAGGTTGGACTAACATACGAGGTGGATGGGATAACTTCTCTGTTTTTAGGAACGATGATCTCTGGTTGATGGTTAATATTGTTACAATATGCAAATGGATTTGCATCGCCAAGGATTGTGATTTCTACACCATTATGGGGAAAATTGATACACTGATGATAGGTGGATGGAACAACTTGCATGGCGTGTATCCAAGGTCTTCCTAACAAGAGATTATATGGTAGAGGAAGGTCCAGAACTTGACAGATGATATGCTTTACCACTGGGCCCACTTGGATAGGTAATACAACAACTCCTTTGGAAGAATGCTTTGAATCATCATAGGCCTTAATGGTTATCTTTTTATTGGGGTCCACTGATTCTACCACATATCCCAATGTTGTGACCAATTGCAAGGTGCATATATTTAGGTTGACTCTATTGTCAATCAAGACTCACTTGATTCTGTGTTGGTTTATAAATCCTTAATGTGAAGGGATGCGTTATGTGGATGTTGGAATGAAGCGTTATCACTTTCAAAAAAAGTGAGGCATGGTGATGACCTGAGACTACCAACCATGGCTTGGAATTGATCTGTGTTGAGGTTGGCGGGGACTGACGCTTCTTGGAGAGCTTGGTCCAAGATTATTTTGTGTGAAGGGGATAAGTGCAAAAGCTCTAATATGGATATGAATGCGGGCATTTTTCTCCAATTGTTCCACAAGATTATATTGCTTTGGCAGGGATGTTGCTCCTTGTGGTGCTGCTCGAATGGTAATTTTTCTATGATGCATAACAACATTACATGTAGGATTTGGATCTTTGATGGTGAGGGTAGCAACATGTTCGTCATTTTCATAGAGGTGATTCACAATATAATTATAGGCAACTAGTGTATAATTTGTATTATCTGTGTTTCGCCCGGAGGTGGAAGGACCCCTTTGATCATGTGATAGAAGTGGATTCTTGAACATTAGATGATTGTTATTTGATGTTTTAGGGTTGTGTCCTTCGATTTCAATTTCTCCTCTGTCAATAAGATCTTGAAAAAGATATTTCAGTCGATGGTAGTTACTCATTTTATGCTATTTCCCTTGGTGGAATTGACAATGTTCATTATCTCTCCACCATGGAGGTTTGACTTGGGGTTCATAGTTAGATGTCTTTGGTAAGGTCACAAGATTTGAAGAGACCAATTGCCACAATATGGTTTTGATGGGTTCCCCTAAGGGTGTGTACGTTCTTTTTGGTTTATAGTTCTATTGTCGTTGTCTTGGTTCTTCTTGTGGCGCATTGCAACCTTGATTATGTGGATGAGTAATAGTGTTATTTTTTAGGAGGGGGATTTTGGCCCGCGAATCTGACCACAGGTTGTGCAATTTTAATGGTCCTTGCATCTACAACCCCGTCATTAATGATGTTCTTGTTATTGTTTCATAAATTGGGTTTATCACTATTAAAACATGGGCGAGGGCCATCTTTTGGTTCATTGTAGATTTTGATAAGTCCCTTTTTGACAAGGGCTCGTTCACATTTTAATCCTTGGGTGATCATGTCTTCAAAAGACTCTATGCCCTTCATGTCTGAATGGAATTCCATCTCATCGTTCAAGTTGGAAATGAATATTTCCACTAGTTCTTGTTCAGGCAAATGAAGAGAATGTCTGCTAGACAGTTGCCTCCACCATTGTAGGAAAGATGAAAACAACTCCCCTACTTTTTGTTTGGTGTTGCATAGATCTACCATGGTAACATCTCGTTCTATGTTATGTGAATAATGCATGATGAATTTTTGGACTATTTCCTCGAATGTTCTAATGCCGCTTGGTAATTGGGAAAACCATTGTGTGGTTGTTCCCCACAAAATTTGAGGAAAGAGGCGCATTAGATAGGTGTCTTCATAAGCCACTTCTAGGCAAGCTGAGTAAAATTCTCGGACATGATCTCTAGGGTCTCCTTTTCCCCTATACTTTTCAAACTTAGGTGTTTCAAACCCTCTCGGAAAAGGTAGCATATGTAGGTTCCTATCAAAGGGATAGGGACAAATATCTTTAAGTGAAAACTGAGTAGTCTTCACACCACTATTGAGTTGTTGAGCGAGATTCTTGACTTGTTATCTCAACATGTCTAATTCAGTAGGAGGAGGAGGTGGGGGATTTTCTTGATTAAAGTCATAGCGGAAGTAATCTCTACCTCTTCCACCATCATTACGGATATGGTGTTCTGATGTCTACCATATCTGTGCGGTATCAAAATCATAGGGTAGTTTAGCACCCTCTTGAGAAAGTCTCAAAAAATGAGCATCTGCATTGTTTTTAAGGATTTCATCAAAAAGTTGATTGAACCAGGGACTATGTTGTGCTCTTTCTATAGCTTTGGGAGTTGGAGTGTGCTCAACCCAACAATAAGAATAATAACTCTAGTTGAAGTCTCAACCCGAAGTTTGGACATTCACTTGGTAAAGTCACTATTTCTATAGCTAGTGTTCATTTGTTTGTCAACCCGGGGATGTAATAGTTGAAATGGATCTACACTATATATGCACCAAGTTCCAGCAACAACTACTCTGCATTACTGCAACAACTAACATTATGCGGAAAAGATAAGCAAGAATTGAAACTATTGAAAGGCTACAAGAAAAATTCTGCATTAACATAAATTTATTCAAGCAATACTGGCTAAGTTCAATGCTGATAAATAAAAATTACTCTGTTTTGGTTTGGTTATAGGAACAGTCAGTGGATTTGTTTCCAATGGCTACAGGAATAGTCAATGCAAGAATGTCTACTACAGCTAAAGAAGAAAACTAATCTTAACAAAAGCACATGAACACTCACCAAGTGGGACCCCTTGGATGAGTGATTCCAGGCTTCCCAAAAATAACTCTAAGTGCTCAAAATAATATATTTTTGTTCATTGTTCTTTGGAAGTCATTACATGATTCAACATAAAAAGAAACTCAAAAACACTTGTAACTTTATTTCCAAAATCCTCTGCTCTACTTTCTCTCTTTTCTTTCTAACCTCTGAGAAGAGATGAAGAGCTTATTTTAAAAGAAAACATCTACTTTAAACAAAACAGATCATGCCAAAGAGAAGATGTGGATAACTAATCAAGAAAGGAGATAGCTGGGGTTAAGCTACAAAAAATAAGGATCTAAACCGAACCACAGTCATAACATACTATGGTGGTACTTACAACACCAATGTCCACTTGAGTTAGACATCAGTAGTATCATGTGATTACTTCTCCTCTACTGTTCCTTATGCAATTTAAAATCTCTGCTATTTGATCTTTCAGTCATCTCCTTGAATATCTCTTCCTGCAACTGGCATGATAGGAGAGCTTCCATCACAACATTATTTATTCCCCGCACTTCAAAAGAAATAACATACAAGAACATACATACATATTTTAATTAATCAAGACATTTATTAATTTTACACATGATATTTCCTTAAACAATCCACATGGCAACAAGAATGAATAACATGGCCACAGGAATAAACTGACAAAGACAAAACATATTTTAATAGGTTCAGGCTAACATCTGAAATACATATAGTAATCTCCCGATACATCATTACTACTATGTAAATCAAAATATGATAAAAGCTTAAGAGTTATAAGGATAAAAATATGCCAATTTCTCAACTTATCATGCACCCCAAATTTAAGGTCTTGCTGATTGATGCAGAGGTCTTGTGCCTAGCTCTCCAATTCACTCTTACTCACCTCAACTCCTCTACTCACCCTTCTACTCAAGCTCCTCCAAGGTAACTTGTTAGGGTACAATCCTTAGACCTCAAAGGCCTAAAATATACTGGCTTGCCTCCTAGGTATAGCCTCTTGAGGTTTCTTGTTGGTTTTGACCCAAAGCTCTGGTTTTGAGATGGTCTCCTACTAGGTTCCCAAAGCTCCAACTAGGCTCCAAAGACCTCCACCAAGGATCTTCACTCTAAAAGCATGTTCAAAGGTTATGTTACTATTGTGAAGGTATTTTCAAGGTTATTTTATGCATTTAAAAGGTCTTCACCTTCCTCCCAAGCCCTAGGATTTCAACTTGTTTCTACCGGCTGCTATTAGGCATATTTGACTAGCCCTTCTTGGACTATTTTTTGGTATTTTTCAACAAAATTTCCTAAAAACCCCTAGATATTTTTACATATTTAGATACCCATTTGGAATTTAAACAAGATCACAAATTTTACCATCTGGGTTTGTCGTACAACCAGGGTAACTGAAAAAAGAGCTATTTTTAAGGGGTTTAGGGCTTTTAGACAGTTTTGGAAGATGTGCTCCAAACTCTTCACCAGTCAAAATCACCAACCCAAAAAATATTGGATTATTTTGGTACGCCCATATAAATTTTGAAAACACTATGGCTTGCTGGGGTATCACTTCTCCATGGCATTGAAAATGAGCAATCTCTGCTGCCCCCACACACTAGCTACAAGCTTGTGTGTTATTCATCTCACCCATTCTCTTCCTTGTGGCCTGAAAAAACACAAAATGCCTACTCTAAAACTATTTATAGAGCCTACCAAAGCCACCCAATTTATTGCAACTTGTGCCATTCATGGATGCTCAGGTAAAATGCATTTTTACAATCAAAACCCCAAATTTCAAGGGTTTGTGAGCAATTTTTACAAAAACAGTGATAACTTTTGATCCAAAGCACTTCAGACATTCATATTATACTTGTTGGAAAGGTAAATTTTTTTTATAACTTCCTATTCTACTATTATCACCGTACTAGATTGTACAAGTCATACAAAATAAAAAATTCAAAGCACAAACAGTCCAAATGTGAGAAAAAACATAAGAAACCCTTGGCGAATGAATTGAATGCAAACCAAAAGTTGATTAACCTATTATTGGAGATGATTAGAAGGTTTTATACACCACTTTAAGTTGGTTCCAACCAACTTTCAATGCCATTTCCTTCATGGGCAACTTTTGCCTAAAAAATGCAAAAATTGTCATGACCAATTTTTGAATACTTTTACCTATGAGTGCAAAAACACACTCCAAGGCTCTCAAGGCCTGAAAAATCACTCAAATGGCATCCAATAATGTATTTAAACCATTTCCAATAATTCTAGCAAGTTTCCAGGCATCCACCTGGTACAAACCAAAAATTGACATTTTGACAATATTTCAGGATAATGACAATTTTGGATCCTGAGCACAACAAAAGTGTGGACAACCAAAATATGGCTTCAAAAAGCATCATAGGATTTATTCCACCTTATTACAACATAAAATAACTTGAAATCACACAAAAACTCTAAAATGCAAGAAAAGACAACTTTGAGCTAAGTGCTCTGCACCATACTCCCTTGGGGCAAGGAACTCAAGTCCCTTGAGTTATCAGGTCTGCTAGTTGCACTCCATGATGAATTATGTCAGCTTCTAATATCCACATAGCCTTTGAATCAGGTAGACCTTCCCACTTCACAAGATAATGTTTGTAGATGCCCTTTCTTGTCTTCTTGATCACCTTGGTGTCCAAGATGCTTTCGAGCTGAACTGTTTGACTAACTGGTAAATCCTTCACCCAATCCTCTTCAAATTGCAATGTGGTATCCATATGAGAGGTCTAAGATTCTCCTTTATAGGGATATAAGTCACAAATATTAAAAATAGGAGATATGGCCAAAGAAGGAGGTAGTTCAACCTCATAGGCATTTTGGCCAAACTTATGCACAATCTTGAGTGGCCCAATCTTCTTCATCATCAACTTGGTTGGCTATCCTTTTGGAAGTATTTCCTTTCTGATATAAGCCAAAACTAATTCTCCAAACTTAAATTGCAATTTCCTCCTTGATTGATCAGCTTGTTCCTTATATTTTTTTGATTTTTGTTGCAAGGACTGCCGTACTTTGTCATGAATTTCCTTAATACCCGTTGATGTGTTTTTTATGCACATGCAAACACAAAATAAAATACCGAAGTATCTTATCCTCTCTTGAACAAAGTTCCCAACTGCTGAAGATCTCGCTGAAGGATTAGTCAGAGTAACTCCAAGGTTTTGTTATGTAGGATCTCTACGTGTGGATAAGCTCTCTATGGTATGATGTGATTTTGCTGGAATCACAATGGGACTTACACTTGACGACCTAAACATCTAATTTGCTGGAATCACCAGTCCTATTAACTAACTGGAAGATAAACAAATGACAAAAGATGTAGGGCTCAAGACATCTACTCTACTACCTAGAATGCAAGAAAATGGATGAATGGCTAGGTGGAGTCCTATTGGACTGGGTCTCACCATCAGGTTGAACAATTCAACACCAACTCAGTGCGATCTTCTAAGGGATGCTTCCAATATGTTCAAATCGTACACCATCTGACAATGATCACCATTCAAGATAATGCATGAACAATAGATGTGTAACGATTTAAAATTAAGCTCATTTTATGCTAGTTGACCATGCAGGGCGCACTTACCATCAGTAAGAGGCCAGTGGTATGGACTAGACAGATTCCACATAGGTGCATTCAACAATTTTCTTCACTCAATCTAATCATCTATCATAAAAAATGAAGATTCAACAAGAGACCATGCACATTGCAAAGAAACAACATATTCCACCATATCTTCAATGAAAAGAAGTCTTTACAATTAAGGCAACAATGTCTTGCCTTCTCTTCTTAATCTACTCTAATTGCTATTCTACTATTCTGGCCTCTATTACTAACTAGTAACTATTAGCTATTATTGACTAACTATCAACCTTTACAAATGAGGAGCCAGGGCTTATATAGTGCCCTCAATAGAATTCAATGGCTCAGATCAATTTGAGATCAATGGCTGAGATTTTACAATGAAAACCCTAATTAGGGTTAGTTACAACAAACTTAATTCTAACCAATGAAATAATTGCATTATTTGGACACATGCCTTCTCTGGAATATTCAACCAATGGATAGCTGAGGTAGGTACATCGAAGTTAGTGCCATCTTTGATGAGTCGGGTACATTGAATCTGGACATGTTGAAGTGGACCAACCCGACTGGAGGAGTGATGACTAGGATGCCACCTTGTCTTTCCTTCAAATGTTGGACTGGAAGAGGTCTTCCTTGATGAGGCTGGGCTGGAGAAGGTCATCCTTTTTGATGCTGGGCTGGAGAAGGTCATCCTTGTTGATGCTGGGCTGGAGAAGGTCATCCTTGTCCTGGCTTGGTCTTCTTTCATCTGCCAAAACAAACCAAAAGATGATTAAGGACACATGATAAATTCATTTCAACATAGCATTTTCAACTTAAATCATCAACAAAAAGATATTAACATGAAACTTGGCCAAGATTTTCTCCAGGAACAGACCCTATAAGAATTTTGCCTTGGACCCTTTGGAAGGGTCAGGAGCGAAATTCCAACTTTAGCTCAAAATTCACATTTTTGAAAACATCTTTCCAAGGCATTCCAAAAGCTTTTCTCACCCTAGTCCAGGCCTGACTTAGCACAAAATTTGGAGAAAAGGATGGTTTTAGTGTTTTTCGCTATGGACCCTTTGGAAGGGTTAGGAGAGAATTTCTTGTTTGTAGCTTATTTTTTCATCATTTCAACTTCAATCCACCTCATAAGGCAAGGAAACACTTTTCTTCTCTCATCCAACCCAAGTTTATCTTGATTTTGCAAGGCAAAATAGGTGATTGAAGGATTTTTGCCCTGGACCCTTTGGAAGGGTCAGGAGCGAATTTCCTCTTCTGGCCTAAAATCATTACTTCTGGAGACAACCATCAACTTAAGGGCAATCACAAGGGCATCTTTTACCTTGGTCTAGGCATAGCTTAGCATAAATTTGAAAGTAATAGGTAGATTTTAGGATTTTCGCTCTGGACCCTTTGGAAGGGTTAGGAGCGAAAATCTTGTTTTAGGGCTATTTCACCATCCTTTCAACTTCAAATCACCTCCAAGACTTAGAACACCTTGCCTCACTCCTCTCCAGGTCATAAAAACCAAAATCTTGACTTGATTTGCAAGGAAAAAAGGTGATCTTAAGAATTTCGCTCTGGACCCTTTGGAAGGGTTAGGAGGGAAATTCTCATTTAGCTTCAAAATTTGCATTCTTGGTGACCAAAATTCACTCTAAGGCAATCCAAATGACTTCTCTCACCCTTGTCCAGGTTTGACTTTGCTCAAATTTTGGAAGAAAAGATGGTTTTTAGGATTTTTGCTCTGGACCCTTTGGAAGGGTCAGGAGCAAAAATCTCATTCTTGACCCAAAATCATCATTCTTTCAACTTGAAACTTCTTTGCAAGGTAGAATCTCATCCTTCATTGGCCTAGGAACAAGGTTTCATGTCCAAGAAAGGTCAAAAAGTAGGCTTATAAGGAATTTCGCTCTGGACCCTTTGGAAGGGTCAGGAGCGAAATTTCCTTTCCTGGCTAAAATCCTTCATTTTCACAACTTCCAAGCACTCTCAAAGGCAAGATCATGTCCATTTCTCCTTTCAACATGCTTTGGACATCACAATTTGGTCAAATAGGGAAGGAAATGAGGTCTAGGAGGATTTTCGCTCTGGACCCTTTGGAAGGGTCAGGAGTGAAAATCATGATTTGGGCTTGATTCTTCCTTTTTCCAACTCAAAATCACCTCAAGAGGTAACTAAGCATCATCCTTCACCCAAGGATAAGGTCTTAAGCCAAAACAAGGTCAAAAGAATAGGCTTGCAAGGAATTTTGCTCTGGACCCTTTGGAAGGGTCAAGAGCAAAAATCTTGATTTAGGCTTTAATTGCTCATTTTTCAAACTTCAATCTTCTCCTAGAGGCAAATATAGATTGCTTTCCACTTGAGGAACCAGGTTTTAAGCCCATTCAGGGTAGCAAATGAGGATTATAGTGAATTTCGCTCTGGACCCTTTGGAAGGGTCAAGAGCGAAATTGCTAATCTTGGCCAAAATCCTTCACATTTCTATGTTCCATCACCTCAAAAGGCAGAGACATGTTATTTCCTTCCCAAATTCACCCATGGAACAAGGTTGGTATCCAAAACAAGGGAGCAAATGAGGCTTCCAAAGGGCCAGGAGTGAAATTCCTATTTTTGGACAAGATCCTCACTTTTCAAAACACTTCTCAAGGCAAGAACACATCAAGACTCACACACAATGCCTAATAAACCAACGCCCATCCAAAACAAGGAAGGAAAATGAGGGTTATAAGGATTTTCGCTCTGGACCCTTTGGAAGGGTCAGGAGCGAAATTCCTCTCCCAGGCTAGAATCCATCATCCCAAGGTCTAAAATCTCTTCTCCAAGGCAAAGTTGCATCAAACCTTCTCAATTATGCCTCAAATGTCTACAAACTTGGTCAAGCTAAGGAGAAAAATAGAGGAAATATGAATTTCGCTCTGGACCCTTTGGAAGGGTCAGGAGCGAAATTCACCTTAGACCATGATCCTGACTTCATTTTTTTGCATTTCTTCATTCAAACAAGTGCTTTTGCCTTCATTCAAGCCCGGGAATGCGTTAGTTCTAGGTTTTGGTCAAAGTAGAATGTCTTATGGAGAATTTCGCTCTGGACCCTTTGGAAGGGTCAGGTGTGAAATTCGCTTTGGACCCTTTGGAAGGGTCAGGGGTGAAATTTGACATTTTGGACTCTCTATCAGTATCATTTTATGGAATATAACATTTAAGTATAAGTGACATTTCCTTATATCTTTCTTCTTTCTTATACTTTAAGTAATATTCCATATATACTATCAGGATGTTTGAGAGTGGTTTCGGACCTCCAGGAGTTATATTGCAAAATCTAGTTTTTGGAGGATTCTTCAGTTTTCTAGACTTAGTCAAATTTTAGGATCAGGACATTCCAGACTTAGCTAAATTTCAGGATCAAGACATTCCAGACTTAGCCAAATTTCAGGGCATTTGAAGATCAGGATGACATTTCAGACTTCATCACTCACCAACTCGACCTAGCTCGAACCTTCAAGAATGATACCCACTCACAAAGCAAGACACAATTAGCAACGAGAGAAAAACCATGCCCTAAGGAAGACTCTCAAAGAAACCCTAATTCTGGGGCCCTGTGGACTCACCCTGTCTCAAGCAAAGCCTGTAATCCAACGATCCCCTCGACAACACTCATCCTGCAAAGGCTAACAAACAAAACCCTAAAAGATCTAGAAAACAAACCCTAGAAAGCAAAAAGTAGGGGTCCCCATTTGCAATGGGGCGATGTGTGAATACGTCACAACAATACCTTCAGCAAAACTCTCTCCTTTAGCACTCTTGTGGGTCATTGTACTGATATCACTAAGTTATAAGACACCTCTAGTATGCATTCCATAAACAATTTCAAAAGGACTTTTGCCTGTGCTTCGGTTGACTGAATCATTGTATACATACTCTGCTTGGCTGATCACCAAGTCCCAAGTCTAACCATGCTGCTTAGTGAGACACCTTAGGAGATTACCCAAGGACCTATTGACCACCTTAGTCTGACCATCTGATTGTGGATGGTAGGGAGATGAAAATGAGAGTCTAGTACCTAACTTCTTCCATAAGGTTCTCCAAAAGTGACTCAAAAACTTAACATCCCTATCACTCACAATGCTAACTCGAAGTTCATGAATTCTTACTATTTCTTTGAAGAAAAGACCTGCAACATAGGTGGCATCATTGGTACTCTTACAAGGGATGAAGTGAGCCATTTTGCTGAACCTATCTACCACCACATAAACACTATCAAATCCTCTTGGTGTTCTTGGTAAACCCAACACAAAGTCCATGCTCAAACATTCCCAAGGCCTTTGGGGTATGACTAAGGGTTGATATAAACCTGCATTACTTACTGATCCTTTTTCTCTCTGACATATGGCACATTGTTCAACAAATCTCCTTACTTCTGATTGCGACTTGGGCCAATAGTAGAACTGACTAACCTGCTCCATTGTTTTATCATTGCCAAAATGACCTCCTAGACCCCTTCGATGTTTCTCTTGAATGATGTTTTGTCTCATAGAGCATTGGGGTATACAAAGGATATGTCCTTTAAACAACAAAACTTCTTGTACTATATACTCTGAGTAGGAAACATGAGAAGTGTTAGAAAAATCAGAACATGTAGCATATATATCAACAAAACCTTTGTCTTCTATGTAGAGGTCTCTCAACTCCTCCAACCCCACAATGTGCAATTTAACCTCTTGTATGGTCATGACTCTCCTACTGAGTGTATCAACAACTTTACTTGAGGTGCCCTTCTTATGCTTTATAGTGAAGGTATAAGATTGTAGGTATTCTACCCACTTGAGGTGCTTCTGATTCAACTTCTCTTGTCCATTGAGGAAACTAAGGGCATGCTTGTCAGTATAGACCACAAACTCTTTGGGCAGCAAGTAATGATACCACTTCTTCAAGGCTTGCACCATGGCATACAACTCCAATTCATACATAGAGTACTTTTGTTTTGCTTCATTCAACTTTTCAGAGAAAAAGGCTATGGGAAGACCCTCTTGACTCAAAACAACCCCTATTGCTCTTTGACTAGCATCACACTCAACTGTAAATAACTGATTGAAATTAGGTAACCTAAGGGTAGGTGGCTCAGCTATCTTCTTTTTCAACAACTCAAATCCCTTTTGGGCCTCCTCTATCCACCTAAACTAACACTTGACTCCCCCTTTGATAGTATTGAGCACAGGAGCACACACATGACTAAATTTTCTTACAAACTTCCTATAAAAGGATGCTAACCCATGAAATCTCCTAACATCACTGATATTATTAGGTGTAGGAAAACTAAGGATTGCCTCAACCTTACTAGGATCCATTTTTAGACAACCTTGTGAAATGACAAAACCAAGATATACAAGTTCAGTCTTGAGAAACTCACACTTTTCAAGGTTGATTTTGAGTTGTGCCTTTTTTAGCTTCTTCAAGACAATCTCCACATCCTTGAGATGTTCTTCTTTGGACCTGCTAAAGATTAGAATATCATCAAGATATACAATCACAAATTCACCTATGAACTCAGCCAAGACTTCATTCATGAGCCTTTGAAAGGTGCTAGGTGCATTGGTAAGGCCAAATTGCATGACCAACCACTCATAGAGGCCAACATTGGTCCTAAAGGCTGTCTTCCATTCATCCCCTGGTCTAATTCTTATCTGATGATAACCTGATTTTAAATCCACCTTTGTGAAGTAGCTTGCACCCCTAAGATTTTCCAACAAGTCTTCTATTCTTGGCATAGGGAACCGGTACCTTATAGTGATCTTATTGATTGCTCTGGAATCTATACACATTCTCCATTTTCCCCCTTTCTTGGGTGCTAATACAATAGGTACAACACATGGACTCAAACTCTTTTTGATGAATCCTTTGTCCAAGAGCTCCTGCACTTGTTTGGCAATTTCTTCATTTTGACTAGGTGTCATTTTGTAGGTAGCCTTGTTAGGCAAACTTGCCCCTGGAATCAGGTCTATTTGGTGATTTACACCCCTCATTGGTGGAAAAGAATTAGGTAGATCTTCTCCTATTAATTTTTCATATTGTTTGAGTAGACCCTTCACCTCTCTTGGCACTTCTTCCATTGGATCTGCGTTACCTTCTTCACTAGGTTTGAGTGTAATAGCATATCCTTGATCTCCTTCTTGTTTCATCACCTTAAGAAACTCTTTCCCACTCATCATCATCACACTTAATCCCACTTGTGTTTCCTCTTTTGGATCAGGTAATGGATCCATTTGATACCTCTTACCATTCTTGATAATGATATAGCTATTCTTTTCTCCATCATGTTGAGCCTTTACATCAAATTGCCATGGACATCCCAACAGAAAATGGCAAGCATCCATAGGCAATCTATCACATAAAATCTTGTCCTTATACTCACCAATCTCATAGTCTACCCATGCTTGCTCATCAACTAAGACATTTTGGCCCCGGTTGAGCCATGACACCTTGTAGGGAGTGAGATGTGGCAGCCTCTTTAACTTGAGTTTATCCACCATTTCAGTTGAAACTATATTCTCAGTTGGACCTGAGTCTACAATCACTTTACAAATCTTACCTTGAGACTTACAAGTTGTTCTAAACAAACTCTTCCTTTGTGGTGGCTCTTGAGCTTGAGGAATCTTCAACAAAGACCTCCTTAGCATTAGACTTTTACCATCTGTCACTGGGCCTGCCTTGTTGAGAGGGGAAGACACACTTTGGTTGTCTTCATCCTGCACTAATTGTGTTCTTCTCTCACCCATGTATGAGTTTGAAGAGTTGGTTTCTTTCTCCAGACACCTTCCCATTGTGTGGCCAACTTGATTACAATTGTAACATCTACTAGTGAAAACTGAATTTCCTCTTCCGGAGCTTCCAAATCTGCTCCTAGAATTGTTTCTTCCTCTGAAGGATCCTCTAAATGGCCCCCTTGAAGAGTCTCCACCACCTTCTTTCCTAGAGTTTTCTTCATTCCTTGATGTTTGCTATCCTCTAATAAAAGTGCCCCTTCCTCTAAAGGATCTGCCACCTCTAAACTTTTAATTTTGTTCACTCCTCCTCTTGATTTTGTCTTCTGCCCTTAATGCTAACTGAAAACACTTATGAACAATATCAAGAGTAAGGATATTGATTTCATCTTGTATATTTTGTCTCAATCCATTCATGTATCTAGCCAATTTCTCTACCTCATTCTCATGCTTCTTAGCTCTGAGGCTTAGCTTATGGAATTCCTCCATGTAAGCATTGACATCTAGCTCCCTTTGTTTTATATTTTGTAGTCTCTTATGAATTTGAACTTCATAATCTCCTGGAAGGAATTGTGCCTTAAGTCTGATCTTCATACTCTCCCATGAAGTTATCTTCTTTTTGCCTTCTTGTATCCTTTCTTCTTGCATCATATTCCACTAAACCAATGCTGATCCTCTCATTCTTGATTTGGCCACATTAACTCTTTTCTCTTCTGATACCTCTTTGTAATCAAAATGATTATTGAGAGCTTCTATCCAATCTAGCAACTCTTCTCCATTGAGGTTTCCTCCATATGTGGGTAATCCATCCAGATTGTCCTTAGAAATGGATTTGACTGCATCTAGGAATAACTTTTGGTATTGAGGCATAGCTACTGCTGCTAGTTCCTCTCCATCTTCCACTTCTTCATCAGTCTCATCACCCCATTCTGTCTTAACCTTTCCCTTCTCCTTCTTTGCCTCTGGTTCCTCTGCTTCCTTCTGTATCCTTCAATCCTTCTATCATCTCTGCCACCATCTACCAAATGGCTTCTGGAGTCATTGCCTTTGGAGGCATTGAACTTTCTTCTGACTCTTCACAATCTGACATACACCAAATATTTCAAACAATGGCTCTGATACCACTCTGATGCAGAGGTCTTGTGCCTAGCTCTCCAATTCACCCTTACTCACCCCAACTCCTCTACTCACCCTTCTACTCAAGCTCCTCCAAGGTAACTTGTTAGGGTACACTCCTTAGACCTCCAAGGCCTAAACTCTACTAGCTTGCCTCCTAGGTATAGCCTCTTGAGGTTTCTTGTTGGTTTTGACCCAAATCTTTGATTTTGAGATGGTCTCCTACTAGGTTCCCAAAGCTCCAACTAGGCTCCAAAGACCTCCACCAAGGATCTTCACTCTAAAAGTGTGTTCAAAGGTTATGGTACTATTGTGAAGGTATTTTAAAGTTCATTTTATGCATTGACAAGGTCTGCACCTTCCTCCCAAGCCCTAGGATTTCAACTTGCTTCTACCGGCTGCTATTAGGCATATTTGACTAGCCCTTCTTGGACTATTTTTTGGTATGTTTCCACAAAATTTACTAACAAACCCTAGATATTTTTATATATTCAGATACCCATTTGGAAGTTAAACAAGATCACAAATTTTCCCATCTGGGTTTGTTGTACAACTAGGGTAACTGAAAAAAGAGCTATTTTTAAGGGGTTTAGGGCTTCCAGGCAGTTTTGGAAGATGTGCTCCAAACTCTTCACTAGTCAAAATAACCAACCCAAAAAATCTTGGATTATTTTGGTACACCCATAGACCTTTCCAAAACAGTATCTCTTGCTGGGGTATCACTTCTCCATGGCATTGAAAATGAGCAATCCTTGTTGCCCCCACACACTAGCTACAAGCTTGTGTGTTATTCATCTCACCCATTCTCCTCCTTGTGGCCTAAAAAATCACAAAATTCATACTCTAAAACTATTTACAAAGCCTAACCAATCCACCCAATTGATTGCAACTTGTGCCATTCGTGGATGCTCAGGTAAAATGCATTTTTACAATCAAAACCCCAAATTTCAAGGGTTTGTGAGCAATTTTTACAAAAACAGTGATAAATTTTGATCGAAAGTACTTCAGACCTTCATATTATACTTGTTGGAAAGGTAAAAAAAATTTCTAACTTCCTATTCTACTATGAGCACCGTACCAGACCATACAGGTCATACAAAATAAAAAATTCAAAGCACAAACAGTCCAAATGTGAGAAAAAACATAGGAAACCCTTGGCAAATGAATTGAATGCAAACCAAAAGTTGATTAACTTGTTATTGGAGATGATTAGAAGGTTTTATACACTACTTTAAGTTTGTTCCAACCAACTTTCAATGCCATTTCCTTCATGGACAACTTTTGCCTAAAAAATGCAAAAATTGTCATGACCAATTTTTGAATACTTTTACCTATGAGTGAAAAAACACACTCCAAGGCTCTCAAGGCCTAAAAAATCACTCAAATGGCATCAAAAAATGGATTTAAACCATTTCCAAACATTCTAGCAAGTTTCCAGGTATCCACCTGGTACAAACCAAAAATTGACATTTTGACAATATTTCAGGATAATGACAATTTTGGATCCTAAGCACAACAAAAGTGTGGACAACCAAACTATGGCTTCAAAAAGCATCATAGGATTTCTTCCACCTTATTACAACATAAAATAACTTGAAATCACACAAAAACTCTAAAATTCAAGAAAAGACAACTTTGAGCTAGGTGCATGTACATGTACTTGTACTTGCAGTTGCGCGAAAAGAATGGCGAAATGAAATGAAATGATAGATAAGGAAATGAGATTGGATGATGTGGATGGAAAATTTTATTTATGGAGAATAATATTTCCATAAGACATGGAAATATTTTTGTGAAATGACGCGAGGTGAATTATGAAGTGGCAAGCATGTTCACTGCAGTGGCTGCAGGAAACTTACCTCCAATACTTTGCTCAATTGCAGAAAGAACTTGATCAGTGGGTACAGGAACTTGATCAGTTGTTGCAGGAACTTATGTTTGCTCATTTTTAGCAAATTGTTGCAGGAACTCCTCTTTCCTAATTGGCTTATGATAAAGACGCAATCTGTGACCATTTACCAAAAGCTTGAACCGAATCGGGTCAATTGTGGTCAAGCGAACATCTCTATTATTGAAAACTTCCTCTATCTCATATGGACCTAACCATCTGGTTTGCAGCTTTCCTATAGTATCTTTATATATGGAGTCATACAATATTGCCTAGTCACCTGCTTTGAACTTTTTCTCTTTGATGTATTTATCATGCCACTTTGCTCTCTGATTTTGTATCAGTTCTGTCTGCTAGACAACCATTTTTCTTCATTCATCCAAAGCATTCAATTGCTGAATACATTGCTTTTGTGCTTCAGAAAGTGTCATATTTAATTGCAAAGCCGTCCTCATAGTTTTATGCTCAAAATCAATAGGCATCATTGCCGCTTTTCCATACACCATCTCAAAAGGTGTAAAACCAATTGGTGTCTTCCAAGTTGTTATGTATTCCCAAATTGCTTTTGAAAGTCTATGAGACCAGTCTTTTTTATGAACAACTACTATCTTGGTAAGAATAGCCTCAAACTCCCTATTTGTAACCTCTACTTGCCCATTACCTTATGGATGATATGGGGTAGATTTTCTGTGCATTATATTGTATTCATTGACCAAAGCTGCAATCAATGTTGAAGTAAATTGTGGGCCTTGGTATGATACAATTTCCCTTGGTACTCTATATCTTGTAAATATCTCCTCATAAAGGAACTCAGCCACCTTATTATCTCTTGCATGTGTCATGGCACGAGCCTCCACCCATTTGGTTACATAATATGTACATACTAAAATGTAGGATTTGCCATTAGAAGGGGGTTCAATTGGGCCAACAAAATCTAATCCCCATATATCAAACGGTACAACCAATATTTGTGGATACAATGACATATCATCAGATTTAGTAGGTCTCCCCATGCACTAGCATCTGTCACATTTTCTTGTATACTGTGCTGTATCCTTATATAATATAGGCCAATAATATCTTGTATTCAATATTTTGAGTGTTGTTCTTTTAGCAGCAAAATATCCTCCACATGGCTCATCATGAAATGCATGCAGGATATCATATGTTTCATCTTCTCTGACACATCTTCTCATGACTTGGTCAGGTCCAGTATAAAACAAACAATCAACAATCCATGAGAAGTTAAAGCTTTTATCCACTAACAACCTTCTTTCCTTAGGAGAGAAATGAAGTGGCATTTTAGCAGTAGCTAAATAGCTGGCAATATCAACATACCAAGGAGTGTGTGCTTGTATAAGGACTAGATGTTCATCCAAAAAAGCATCATCTATGGCTGTAGGATCTTCCTATAACTGAAGTATTGAAAGATAATCTGCAACCACATTGGACTTTCCTGGTTTATCAATAACTGTGATATCAAATTCCTGCATCAACAATAACCAGTGAGCTAATCTACTGGTAATTGAAGGCTTATTCATGAGATATCCGATTGTATTATGATTAGTATGCACAAATATGGGATACCTTGTTATATAGTGCCTAAATTTGTTGGGTGCATATATAACTGCTAACATTTCCTTTTTAGTGACTGTGTAATTTAACTCAGGCCCTTGCAAGTTCTTGCTAATATAATATATTGCACTTTCTAAGCTATCAATCTTCTGTCCTAAGACTGCTCCTATTGCATAATCAGATGCATCCATATGAATTTGAAATGGTAACGACCAATTCAAACCTTTAAGAACTGGTGCTTGGGTCAAAGTGTGCTTAAGCTTCAAGAAAGATTCATTGCATGAAGAAGTCCATTTAAATTACATATCCTTGGTAAGTAGAGAATATAAGGGACTTGCAATTTTGCTGAAATCTTTGATAAACCATATATAGTATCCAGCATTACCAAGGAAACTTCTAACATATTTTTGTTTTACTGGTGCATTGATATTTTGAATGACTTCAATTTTTGTTGGGTCAACCTGTATTCCTTTTATAGAGATATGATGACCAAGGACTATTCCTTTATGCATCATTATGAAGCACTTCTCACTGTTTAATGACAAACTATAGTCTTCACACCATTGCAAAACTTTCTTCAAGTTCCCTAATGCTTCTTCAAATTTAGAACCATAAGTTGTAAAGTCATCCATATAAATTTCCATGATGTCTTGAGAAATATCTGAAAATATACTAATCACTGCTCTTTGAAAAGTAGCTGGAGCATTACACAATCCAAAAGGAAGAACATAATATGCATATGTTCCCCAAGGACAAGTAAATATGGTCTTTTCTCGGTCCTCTGGGGCTATCTGAATTTGATTGTAACCACTGAATCCATCAAGAAATGAAAAGTATCTCTTCCCAGCCAAAGAGTCTAATACCCGATCCACAAATGGTAATGGAAAATGATCTTTTCTTGTTGCTAAGTTCAAAGCTCTATAATCAACACATACCCTCTATTTCCCTCCTTTCTTAGGAACTATTACCAAAGGTGATACCCATTGGATATCAGAGATAAGATAGATAAACCCCACCTTTAACAACTTTTGCAATTCCTCTTTAACTATTTTTTTAAATGCAGGATTGATTCTTCTTTGTGGCTGTTTGAGTGGGCAACATTCTTCTTTTATATAGATACTATGGGTGCAAACTGTTGGATCTATTTCATGCATGTCCTTGTAATCCCATGCAAAGGCATGTTTATGACATTTAAGCAAGTCCATGAGTGCTACTTTTTGCGTATTTGTAAAATCACTATTGATATTAAAATATTTATTCAAATCAACTTCTATTTTGATAGTAAGATCAATATGGGATATATCAGAAAAAATGAGAAGTACAGACTTCCTACGGCAACAGAGTATGCAATATATCAGTGGCTGCAGGAAAGTCTAAATCTGCAATATTTGGTACCAACTCCTACAATTGTTGTTCTTGTTTTAACTCATTTGTCATAATTTTATGAATAATCGAGTCTTCATCATGTAATTACATCAATGACCCTCGATTAATCATCATAAGGTGATTAATAGAGTCAACTCCCTCAGATTTTTCTCCCCAGATTTTTCTCCCAAAGTAGGCCAAATGACTTGTTGTTGATCAAACTGGGGTTGAGTAGGAGAATACAAAGCTAATGTTTTTGTAGAGTTCCCATATGAAATAGTCATATCCCTTGATCTACATCCAATATATGCATCAACCGTGGCAAGCCAAGGTCTTCCCAAAATCACCAGATATCCTCCCAATGTCGCCTTTGGAGACAGAATCATAAAGTCTATAGGGTATTCCCAGGAATCCAAAATAATAACCACATCTTCAATCATACCATCAAGTCGCATTGTAGAGCTGTCAGCAAGCTATAGGACTGTAGGTGTAGGCCTAAGACTATTGATTTCAAGTTGCTGCATTACTTCTCTTGTCATCACATTAATGGCTACCCCTAAATCAACTAAAACATTCCTTGTCTAGGTGCCATTAATGACTATATTCACAATAGGACTACCAGGATCAGAATATTTAGGAATTGAAACCTTTTCTAGCATAATATCTGCCAATTGATCCATCACATGCACTATTGGCGGATCCTTCTTCTTCCTGCCAAGTTTTTTTAGACATGCCTCCCTAAGTGCCTTAATGTATATAGGAACATCTTTTATTGCTTGCAACAATGAAATTTTAACACATACATGTTTCAGTTGATCTATGATATCAAAACCTTGCTCCTATTTTGTAAGAACTTCCTTTTCTTGCAATCTCTTGGGAAATGGTGGCAATCTCTGCTTTTGAGGTATTGTGGCTATTGGATTAGAGATTTCGTATTCTTCTTGAACCTTAGTGATATTCAGAGGAGATGGATTAGGTAGAGTTGTCCCAAATCTGAGGTGAATATCACTTATAGATAGAGAATAGGTTGGGTATTGATTAGGGTCAGTTGAATAAGCTTGTTGTTGTTGCTGAGATTTAATATTAGGATTTGGCATTGGTTGAGTGAGCAACTACATTGGTTTAGGTGGAACAACAGTGGTTGCAGGGGGAGGTATTATTGTAGGTGGTTGTGGCTATTGAATAGGTTGTTGATATCCAGAAGATTGGGTAGTCCATGATTGACTCCCTCCATTGAGGAGTAGGTTGCCAATTCCCTTGAAACTAGCTCCCTTGGCCCTGAGGTGGATACCAATTTCCTTGTGGTTGCTGCCACTGTGGCATTTGATTAGCAAAATGCTACCCTTGGCCTTGAGAACCATACAATTTTGGATAATTACCAAAATTTTGAGCATATGGTGATTGTCATTGATTATTTGGTACATAAGAATTTCTATTATAACCAAAACAAGAAAGTGGATCCAGAGGCATACCTTGTCTTTGAAAATTTGACCTTCTTTAAGCAACATAGAAAACTTGTTCATCCTCACCTTGTATTGGCTTGAAGTAAGGAACCTCAATATTTGCAACCAATTTACATTTGCAGTCCTTTTTTCTATGTCTACAATGAGGGCAAAATTCTGTGAGAAATGCATCAGCTTCTTCATGCTTCTTCTTAGCTAAGAGTGTATCCAACTGAGTAGCCATATTATTTATGATGTCCTTGTTAAATTCCTTCAACAAATGGCTAAGTTCCATTCTAGAAACTCCAATACTAGATGTTGACGAAGGCACTCCTGGCTTGAAACACCTGTTCTTTTTAGAATTAGATCTGGAATACTTCTTATAAATTTGTCTTATTTCATTCCACATAGACTGTGTAATATCACCTCCTCCCATAAGATCCAAAGCATTAGTGCATTCATCACCGATTCCCCTAAAAAATATCAACTTGAGGGAATCTTCATTTAGAGTACTATGGTTGGACTTTTTGACACAAAACAAAAACCTTTCTAGATAATCTTCAAGACTCTCATCTTCTTTCTGTACCATTCTAAAAATATCATCCCCATGACGATCAGTGCCTATACAATAATCTGTATACTTTCAAGAAACAATCATTTCATCTCATCCCAAGTATTGACTGTGCTACTACCCAAGCTCATAAACCATCTTAAAGATGATTCTTTCAAGGTGGTAGGAAATATTTTGAGTCTATGGGCATCTGTAGTATAATCAAAACTCCTATAGAGAACATGAAACTTAAACAAAAATGTGCCTAGATCCTTTGTCACCAATCGATAGAATTTAGGGAGGGAAGAAGCCGAAATGTTCTTGAGATTAGCATTATCATACTGATCAGAGATGGGAAACTCAAACGTTGGGTCCAAAGGTGGTGGTGGTGGATTATTTCCACCAGGAGGTGAGTTTCCTTGCATTGGACTTGTGGGGGGAGTTACTATATGAAATTATTCTTGTGGGGGTCCAAAGAGGAACTGAAGACTACCTTTTGGAAATCTAGATTCAGGGTGGTTCAAATTCTCTGCGGTTTTATAAAGTTTAACAAAAGGATTTATATCTAGGGAATTAATTTCTACATGATTAGGATGACTGGGTAGAAATCTACCTAGAACGTCTCTTCTTCACCTATGCATGCAGGTTCATAATTTTTTTTTCAAAATATTAGGTATGCCAGAAAAACAATTAACTAAAAATTGAAAAGATAATAACCATAACAGGTTTTGAGTTTGACACCATCCCCGACAATGGCACCAAAAATTCTCAACCCAACAATAAGAATAATAACTCTAGTTGAAGTCTCAACCCGAAGTTTGGACATTCACTTGGTAAAGTCACTATTTCTATAGCTAGTGTTCATTTGATTGTCAACCCAGGGACGTAAACTTGAAATGGGTCTGCAGTATATATGCACTAAGTTCCTACAATAGCTACTCTGCATTACTGTAGCAACTAACATTATGCAGAAAAGATAAGAAAGAATTGAAACTATTGAAAGGATAGAGGAAAACGTCTGCATTAACATAAATTTATTCAAGCAATACTGGCTAAGTTCAATGCTGATAAACAAAAAATACTCTATTTTGGTTTAGCTACAGGAATAGTCAGTGGATCTGTTTCCAATGGATGCAGGAGCAGTCAACGCAAGAACGTCTACTGCAGCTAAAGAAGAAAACTAATCTTAAAAAAGGTACAAGAACACTCACAAAGTGGGCCCCCTTGGATGAGTGATTCCAGGCTTCCCAAAAACAACTCTAAATTCTCAGAATAACATATTTTTATTCATTTTTCTTCGGAAGTCATTACATGATTCAACATAAAAAGAAACTCAAAAACACTTGTAACTTTATTTCCAAAATCCTCTGCTCTACTTTCTCTCTTTTCTTTCTAACCTCTGAGAAGAGATGAAGAGATTATTTTAAAAGAAAACTTCTACTTTAAACAACACAGATCACACCGAAGAGAAGAGGCAGATAACTAATCAAGAAAGGAGATAGCTGGAGTTAAGCTACAGAAAATACAGATCTAAACTGAACCACAATCATAACATACTGTGGTGGTATTTACAATATCAATGTCCACTTGAGTTAGACATCAATAGTATCACGTGATTACTTCTCCTCTACCATTCCTTACGCTCTTCATCATCTCTGTTGTTTGATCTTTCAGTCATCTCCTTGAATATCTCTTCCCGCAACTGGCGTGATAGGAGAGCTTCCACCGCAACATCATTTATTCCCTGCACTTCAAAAGAAATAACATACAAGAACACACATACATATTTTAACTAATCAGGACATCTATTAATTTCACACATGATATTGCCTTAAAAATTCCACATGGAAACATGAATGAATAACATGGCTGCAGGAATAAACTGGCAAAGACAAAACATGTTTTAATAGGTTCAGGCTAACATCTAAAATACATATAGTAAACTTTCGATACATTATTACTATTATGTAAATCAAAATATGATGGAAGGTAAAGAGTTATAAGGATAAAAATATTCCAATGTCTCAACTCATCAAAGTGTTGGGATCTTCATCATTTGTACCTCCTCCAATGGCTTCTTGAAAATCGTTGAGGTTTTCGTCATCCTCTTTTTTGATCTCTAGTTGTCTAGTTTTCGATCTGGTTTGAGCCATTTTGTTTGAAAGTTTTTTGAGGTTTGGTGAAAGTGATTATGAGTTGGTTTTGAAATGTTTTGATGAGAGATAAGTGATTTGTGAAGTGTTTAGAAGATGTATCACTAACACTAAAGGTCGGATGTTACCAACGTTCTTTGTGAATTGCTGTTGTGTTTTCAACAATTTGGATGTGATAAGGTATAGCAAGGTTTGAGATGTGTTACAAACCAAACTACTTAGTAATAAGAGGATGCACTCATAAAATAGTTTTAACATGCGTAGAAAATGCTCATAGGATGATTGATCCTAGATGTAGAGACACTCTAAAAATGATGTGTTGTTTTGATTTAAGCAATATCTAAAAAGAACTTAGGACAAGAACTTTTTATGTTTTGAGAGTTGAATGGATTGATGATGTAGGATTGTGAAAATGGATAGAATGTGGACCTCAATAAAAACTTTGTGTCACAAATGGGACTTCTTCTTTCTCTTCTCTTTCAGGGGTTGGTGGTTCTTCTCAAGCTATGTTAAATGTAATGCAGATGTTGGAAAGAAAGCAGGGTTGATTTTGTCTCCTTTGTTTTTGTGATAACTCAAGGCTCTATACTGAGTAAAAACTATGTTTTTCAAAGGGTCTTTATCAAACTCGTTGGATTTGCCTTGAAGATATAGACGCATATGAAACAAGAAGGCTCTGTGTGAGATAAAAAAATTGTCTATTGAGATAGAAATTGATAAAAGCCTTTGAACTCAATGGTCTTTTATTCAAGTTGATATGTTGATGAAGATTCCTTTTTCTCAAGATTTGAATGATGGTCATATAATTTGATATCTTGTTTGCACTTTGTTTGATGTTTGTTTTTTGGTCAAAATGTTTGACGGAAAATTGTGTTGGATGAATACTTCGTTTGAATTTGTTTTGAATTTATTTGATAAGAAAACAAAGCAAGCACACAAACATAATAATTTTGCCTCAAAAGGCACAAATAGGTGTAGGTCTAAATCAACCCAATCTTTGAACTTTTTGACCCCTTTTCAACTGTTTTTGTATGTTTTTTCCAAAAGCCTGAAGTTGGCTCAAATTATTATTAGTCTGACACAAAATGAAGACACTTCAAACACACTTTATCCCTAAGGTCAGATGGTCAATTGCGATAATTTCAGCCCACATCTTGATATTTCTTCTTTGGTACTACATACCTTATGAATCCCATCATCGCAGGTAAGGATGTGATATACTAAGTCTTGTGAGAGGATAACAAATAGATGATCCCTATGATGGGGGAGTCACCACTTTTATCAAGCTACAAGTAACCTTTCAAAAAACCCTGTTTCTACTCAAGGAAATATGTATGGTGAGTATCTTGGAAGCAAAACCATCTATGCTCTTGCATTGAACTTCTCACAAATATTCTCAATCAATAGAATAGGTGGGTTTCTATAATAAAAGGTGTCTAGTAATGTTCGATGTTTTTGGACACAAGTTCATTCTGCAGTGACTCACTTAAGAGTCTTGTAACTTGTGGTGGGGCCCATATGTCTTTTCGGCAAGTTACACTATAAGAACAACTATACCCAAGGCTACAACTTTCGCTCACACCTATAGCGGCTCGAAGGATTTACCACGTGAGGTTGTTCCCAAGAGTGATGTGTCTCTTGGTAGGCCTCTCTCAAAAAGATAAAATTTCAAGCGTTACTAACACTTTTCTCTTGCACCTAGGACCATGAAAGCCAAGGGAGAGGATAGTGTGTGTTAGAAGTAGGACCACTCTACAAACTTTTGCACAAGTGTGCCAATCACTGAAAACACTTGTTCTTTTTAATTGATTTATTGCAATGTGATTTAAAAGCTATTTGGAGATGTTGCCCCAACAAACATGGTGTTCTTTTTAACTTCAAGGCAAAATGTTGTTTAATCTATCAAATTGAAATCCTGGTCAACCAAAATGAAGCACGTTTGCTTGAAGTAAAGTTGATTTGGAAACAAAACTTTGACAAATTGTTGGTTCTTATTAACTTGCAAAAATGAAAATTGATTGTGATTTTTAGCCTTTGGGCAAGAAAAATGAAAGTTTTGTTTGTCTTGTTTTAAGCCCAAATAAAAATTGTTCCTCACTTGCAAAAAAAACAAATTTGTTGAGTTTGTGGTTCTTTTTACTTTGCCAAGTGAGGTTCTTTTTAAAGCCCAAACTAAAAATTCAATTCATTCTATGACCCAAAATGTAATGTGAACTTGATTTTTAACCAAAAAATAGAAAGTGAATCCTTTTTAACCCAACTTTAAAAATAAAGTTAGTAAAAAAAAGAATTAAAACTTCCTAATGTAACTCTTCAAATCCCGCAACAGAGTTAGTAAAAACCTGCATACACAAACAAACAGTTAGTGAAAAATCAGTTTTTGGTGGGCTTATACAAGCCTAATTTTTTTTTTGATTTTTGGTTACAAAGATTTTTTTTTTTACAAGTCTCTGTTACAATAGCGCTACTTTGTGTGAAAACATAAGCGCTATTTAACACAAAGGCGCTAAATAACATACAAAAGTGCTAAGAGAAAGACAACTACACTAAACTATGGACAAAGGCACTAAAAGAACCTGTCGAACATAATGAAAATTCTATCAAATAGGGAGTGCAAAAGTGCTAAAGTAATTACAATAGCGCTATTTGAAGAACATTAGCGCTAGAGTAGAGACAATAGCGCTATTCTGAGAACAACAACACTAGAGTAGAGACAATATCGCTAATTGAGAGACAATAGTGATATTCTAAGAACAACAACGCTAAAGCACCAACTTTCGAAGGCGCTAAATCATGTTCAAAAGCGCTAAAGCGCGATCTGTGTGTCAATTTCAACAAGCAAAATGTTAGTAGTTTTAAATTTTGATCAGAAGGTTGTGTGTTTGATTCACGTTGGGTTCACCAAATGATGCTCTACAAAAAGGATTAGAATAGTGATGGAAACACAACAACAAAAGAAGAAAGTTCAAATGTTAGTGTTAACAACAAAAGACTATCCTAAGCAAGCATATCAAGAGAGATATTAAACATGAAATGGAAAGCATGCAAATACGAAAGAGATAAACTACACTCCTCCAAATGCTAACCAAGATGTTCATAGCTTCCCCTCCCTTGTTCCTCTCCTCTCCAAGTTCCACATGAGTGTAGCTCTCAGCTTTGCACTACTATGGAATTCTTATGGAGATTCAAGATTGAAAATGATTATGAGATTATGCAAATGCAAGCCAGCTAAGAATTAGAGAAAATGAGTTAATTAAGCTATTGGCAATTTTAACCAAAAGGTAATGTAGATTATGGTTTTACTCTAAAATGCTCTCTCAAATTCACTATAACTTAGATGCGTACAAGATTTATGGATCTGGATTATGAAGGAATGGGCTCCATTTATAGGAAAAATAGAGAAATGGATGGTTGAGATTGAGTAATCTCAACAAGGGTCAAGATTGATGAGTTTATGATCTATGTGAGGGTTTTCAATCCAATCTCAGGATGACAAATGTCATAATGAGATGGCTTGAGAGGAGAGGGAAGAATCATTAAATGCTTGACATGACTTGAAGGTTAACTTGGGAGGTAAGGTTAGTGTTGAGTTGAATGAATAAAGTCATTATCCAATAAATAATTCCTTTATCCAAGGGATAAACTCTTGTGCAAGAGTTAGTAGGGATAACCATGGTCAAAGCAATAAATGCTTGAAGAGACCCATGAGTCAAATGGAGGTTGAGTTAGAAAGAAAGTCTCTAACCATGTGGGCAAGTGGAATTAACCATAAATGGTCATGTAAGAGCCATTAGTGGTTTGGAAGATTTTAGGGGTTAACTTGTTGAATACATAAAGCATTAAATGCTTTTCAAAGACTTTGGAGGCTTTGAGAAGTGACTTCAAGTTGCTTAGGAATGTGACAATATTTAGGAGATGGATTAGGTTAATTATGAATGATTAGAAGAATTTAGAAAGTGGTTAGAAGAGTCTAGAAGGGGATTTAGGATTGCAAGTGACTTTGGTGGGTGAGGGAAAATAGGATTTTAATTAAAATAAAATTAATTTATTTCAATTGTGGTTGCAACTTGCATTTGTAGGAGAATTCAAGTGGGGGGTAGTTTAGGGATTTAAATAAATGTTTTATTATTTATTTAAAAGAGGAAAAGGGGGGTTAACTTAAATAAATATGTTTTATTCATTTAATTGATTTAAAGTGTGGCTTAATGAATTAATTTAAATAAATTGAATAATTTATTTAATTAATAGGAGAAGGGGTTGAGGATGAATTAATTAAATATTAATTTAATTAACTGATTATTGATGGTTAGACAATCAAATAAATAGCCAAATATTCATTTAATTATGTGGACAGATTTATGTGACTATGGGGGGAATATTTGGTAATTCATACTTTTGAGAAATGACACTTCTCTTCCCTTGAATTAACCTTCGTTTGCATCATTCTTCATCTGTTCTATGCCAAGGACTGAATTTATTCATGAGTCTTATAGTCATGTATTATGTTATGATTCTTATTTCCTTTTCTATTATGCATTCTTTTTATCATTACAATATTGCTTACATGCATATCATGTGTATGTAGCATCGTAAATTGTCATCAAGCCAATTTACACCTCATGTTTGTGCCCCTACTTTAGAATGACTCCTCCTAATCACCTATTTAGGTATAATTTGTGCTAATTATCCAATTTTGTTGATGTCATGTACACCTACTAATTGATTTCCTAGAGCAGTGTCCTTCTCCTTGGGGCTAAAGGAAGGTCCCTAATCAAGAAAGACCAAGACACTAGTGCCCTAGTCCTAGGACCAAAGCACCCAATGCCCTAGGCCTTCTTAGTTGGGTTCTATTTTGAAATAGGAGAAGGGTCTTATCCCTTTGTGGAAAAATTAACTTTGTGGCTCTGCATGGTCGTTGGAGGTCAACCTAATCGGTAATTGATCTAGATACCCTTATATAAAGACATTAATCAATTCATTTCAATCCTTAGATTCCAAGCACTTAATCTCTAGCATCCGTGAAGCATTCATTATCAAGCATTTTTAGAGGTCTTCAAGGATGCATATTCTTTAGTCAACCATTGTGGAGCAAAAATACATAATTCATACACAAGCATGTGTGTGTGATTAGGGTTTTGTCACCTTGACACCATTTCATACAACATATGTGATTACATTCAATAAGCAAAGCATCATCATCAACAATTGCAGATCTAAGGTATATCTTTCCAGTATTTATTTCAATATTTGTATTATTTCATTCAAGGTTAATTCCTAAACAGGGGTTTGAATTAGGTAATCCCCTATTCCCAAGAATTTCCCCTTTCTTTCTATGTGTAGGAAACAAGTACGAAGCTACAATTTTTTCAGGATTGACATTATTCACAGAGACAAACACTTTCCCATTTGGACGGTGAAAAGTTCAGAGGACCAAAGTGACAGTTATTTTGGTCCTGACAATTCAGGATGAACTTTTGGAAATAGATCCAGACATTCACATATTGCTCATATATAGGTTTGTGGCTCCGTTTAATGACTATAACTCACTATTTATGCATAATCTCTTCAATTTCAACACATTTACCCTAATTTTAACATCTTCACAATTCAACTCCAAAAGAGCGTATCAAATTCCAACCAGTGAATCTAATCAAAATTCTCAACCCTATCCTCATTAGATTGAGGATAGATCTATTGGATTCACCCCTTTTAATGTAATTGGTCTCTAAGCAAAAAATAGTGGATTCTACTACATCTAGTAGTGGAAACCCTAAATTTTCACCATCACAATTTGTTATACTATTCTGAAAGCTATTGTTAATAAGGATATGTGAATGAATCAATCTTGGTATTATGGTTTTATGAATTCCATCTAAGTTCCAAATTAGAATATTGAAGATTGAAAATTAAAATAGTGAAGATCGATTCCTATTTATGCTTGCATACTGAGCCTTATTGCACCTATAGTATAGTCCTATTGAGGATTCAACTCAAGACATGCATAAGAGCTCTTCATAAATGTTAACCTGCCTTTTATTTTAACAACAAGGATTGTAGGGGGAGTTCTTTTCTTTGCACAATCTCCCTTATCAAGCTGGAAAAATATGATAACCCTATAGACCTAGTAAATGCACATGGACAGAGAACTGCTTACAAAATATTTAGAAAAGATATGCATTTCACAAAGAAGATAAACGTATCAAGATTCCTTATTTATTTATGGAGGAGCTAGGGTTTAGGAGGGATGGCTGCTCACAATAGGTTTGACACTTCAAAGGAAAAAGAATCAAAGGCTACCAAAACCAAGAGTGGCGCCCACCCTTTAGAGCATGCCAAGATCGGGCAAACAATCACAAAGGAGCATTTTTTGAGAGGTAGACTGGGTTTACTCAAAGCTAAGAATAGTGTCACACCAGATGGGGGTACACAACAATCCATTCAAGGCCAAGGGTCGACTTCAAAACCATTGAAAATAAGTTTTGGTGATTGAAGCAACAAAGTTTTGAACCATCGGCAAAAAAGGTATGTTCTGAGTATGATCACTCACACATGGTTTCCCTTCTCATAGAAAACCCAGAATGGAAGGAGTCTATTCAAATTTTTTTAAAAGGGGCTTTTTTATGAAATGGAATGGGGATTGGCCGAGTTTTCTAGGGTTCTATCTTGGGTTGATGAAAATTGGGGGAAATCATGTGTTTTAAACACCCACCCAAATGGGTTTTATTCGCTCATTTTCTCATGTGAAAATGACAAAGAGTGGATTATAAACATCAATCCTTTTCTTATGCAAGATAAAGGGTTTTACATCAAAGTCTAGAATCCTAATTTTGATCCTAAAAAGGCAAAGATGGAAACTGTGCCTATTTGGGTTCGGCTTTGCAATCTACCACATGAATATTGGGACATTGAAACTCTCAAAATGATAGGGAATAAATTGGGGGTATTTTTGAAGGCATATAAAGTGCTAGAGGTTAAAGAAATTAGTATGTATGTCGAGATATGTATTCAATGGCAATCTATCCACCCCCTTCCCAAATATGTAGAACTGAAATCAAGAGAAGGTATTTGGCGACAATCCATTGAGGTAGAGAACCTAACAAATGTTTGGCCAATTTGTAAAGGGAAAGGACATACAAAAGAAGAATGTAGGAAGGACCTAAAAGGTAAAGGATTAGCTCAAGTTACTTTGTAGAACCTTTTGATCAGTTTGACGAAAGGCATTTCTGATTAATCTTGGGAAGAAAATATCCCTTCTCCCAAGGGAAAGGAATACCAATGTGTGGGAGGCATCTCAACTGAGGCTGGTAAAGTTGGTGAAGGAAATGACTACAAGATGAATCAGTCAACTTTGTCATTGATTGTCAAGTAGAAAAAAATGGGTGTTACTTCATAAGTAAATGAAAATACGACCACAAATGGCAATGATTAGAATGTTTCAGTAGATATGGGTAATGAAGTCTGCATTGTACTAAATGTAAATTCTAGGGGAGTCCCTTCAAAATTTGTAAAGGATACTATAGACACAAACATGCATAGTAATGTAGAGGACAACCAAATTTTGGAGAATAATGCCTTGGGTTTGAATATAGATAGTGAAACAGGGGATTTGAAGGGTACAAGTTGTGAGAATGCTTATAACATCTCGGTGGTAGGAGCAAATTTTATGAACAGGAGTTTGAATTCTTCTGTCTTGAATCCTCTAAAGAATTGAAACTACATAAAAAATCCTTTTGATGATGATATGACTGCTAATTTATTTGATGAGGCTTCTTTCAAGGATTTCCAAATCTCTATGATTTGTACTTTAAATTTTAATGATGATGACACCAAAGAAATGGAGTCACCTGAGTAAGACGTCCCAGATTCACTAGGGATAGAGGATGAAGTGAATGAATTAGGTGATTTAGGTGTGTAGACTATTATAGGCACTCTGGAAACATGGTCTCTTAATCAAATTGAGACAAGACAACATAAGCATAAAATAGGGGAGAAGAAATATAAAGGTCCAAAATCCAATAGGTTCCATTTTGAATTAGTTGGAAGTGAAAAAGGACAAACCATGTTGAGATCGAGAAAAGGCTATACCTTTTCTCAGAGGCAATGAAGCTCCTTACATGGAATGTCAGGGCTTGCAATGCCCCCGACAAACAATGACTAATCAAGAGATGTCTTGATCAGGCATGACCAGATATCTTATTGTTATAGGAGACAAAGTTAAAGGATGTTGACATTCAGGATTTCAAACTCAGGTTCCAGATGTGAGGTAATGTGTTAATGGAGGCAGAAAGGGACTCTAGCGGTTTGGGGATTTTGTGGAATGGATCCACAATTGATATTGTTCTTGTTAGACAGGAGAAGCATTGGAAATGGGTGAGGGTTTTATCTAAACCCTTACGCTACTCTTTTGAACTTTTCAATGTCTATGGGCTCGTTAACACGCCTTGCAAAAGAAATTTATGGGCTTAGTTATCCAGGGTTCTGTCGAGTCTAGGGGATGTAGTATGTATTTTGGGTGTTGATTTCAATGCCACTCTCTCGCCCGCTGAAAAAAGCGGTGGGTCTACTTGGTCTAGTTAGGTTCAAGAAGACTTTAGTGATTTTACTATGGACAATGGGCTAGTTGAAGTCAATTTTAAAATGGGTATTTTTACATGGACCAATAGAAGAGTAGGTTTCTCTAATATTGCAGAAAAACTTGATCCTTTTCTTGGCGAGTAATTGGGTGGAGCAATATTGGCTTACTAAAGTGGATGTTTTATCACTACATGGATTATACCATTATCTGATTAGTCTTATCATCCAAGATGATATTTCCCCAGCTAGATGTACTTTCAAATTTGAGATGACGTCGCTCAGAGTTGATGGTTTTAGAGAGTGCATTGAAGATTGGTGGAAAAATGCTCCAACTTGGTATGGAAATCATGCTTTTTCCTTTCATAAGAAGCTTCAATATCTCAAAGAATGTCTAAAAAAGTGGAACAAGGAAAATTTTAAGAATATCTTCATAGGAAAAATTATCCTTGAAAAAGTGTTGGAAGTTATTCAAAAACATGTGATGGTATGCCAAAAGTAGAATTTAAAGAGCTAATAAAATCATCTCGATCCAAAACTAGGAAGGTGTTGTGGTGACGGACCAAAAAAGTATACATGATAACTGATGAATACTAAGAGGGGGGGTGAATTAGTATACCAAAAATTACTATACTTAAACACTTTAATAATCTAGCAATAAACCAATAAAACAGTTTAGCAAACAAACTGGTTAACACACATGCAAACCAAATAGCAAATAATGCATTCACCCACATAAGCACAATCACCATAACACAAGAGATTTTGACGTGGAAACCCAAATGGGAAAAACCACAGTGAGATGAAACTCACAAGTAACTATCTACAGAATAGTAACTAGACCGGTTAAGGTCATACAATGTTCTTTACCAGAACAGATCCTATTAGGAATCTCAATCTCTGTTAGGAGATAAGTCTGATTAAAGACTACCTTGTGAGAGGATTTCAAATCCACAGATGTGAACCACCTTATTAGAGGATTTACAAAGGCTTTTCTGGGCCTACCTGGTTAAGGGTTTCTAACTTGTCAAAGATGTGAGTAATCAACAAGTGAATGATCTAGCAAATGGCACAGTCTACTTGATTAGATCCAATGTAGCTCATAGCTAATGCATTTTAGCATTACTTTAGTCTTCAGTAACTCCTTACTCTGTTACAACTCACAAACTTGATCTTCTTGGTTAAGATCGCACATTCAAGAGCTCATCAACCACCACAAACCCTATTAGCTACACACATGCTAAAACCCTAGACATGATGTCCTTAAAAGGAATCTAATTTCATGTCGGTCCAATAGGATTACATTACAAGTTCATAGGTTCATTGTATCTAGACACATTTGATAACACGACACAAAATCACCGTCAAAGTGTCAGTGGATGGTAACTCATCACGCAAATATACCGGTTGGAAACTCATCACAGAGTATTACCGATTTTTTCAATTTTTCGGTTACCGGTTGGTGACTCAGAGTAATACTACTTTAACGGATTACCGGTTGACAAAAATTGAAGACTGGGAAAAAGATAACTATTGCTTCGGCTCCTTTTCTCCGCTCCACTTGAGATCCTTAAACTGCTTGATCTCTCTAAGCCGCTTGGGTCTTTATACTGCTTGAGATTGGTAAACACTTTCTGCATAATAACAGTAGTCTAAAGACTACAAAATGATACCAATTTGGAACAATTACCGGTTGAGCATAATTCATACATTCTCAGAGTGATCTCATAGCAAGTGTGTGTCCATCAATGACAATCACAACATAATCATCAAAATGCCAACAATCTCCCCCTTTGGCATTGACGGCAACACTTAGGAAAATTTTTGACATCTAAGTGTTTTACAACAAAATTATGCCATAAGTAAAATTACTCCCCCTAAGCATATACACTATCCCTTTTGCAAAAAATACAATGTATACTACTTCCTGACTGAGATAAACATGAAAGTATGCAAAGCATGCATCAAAATTTTAAATACATAATACTACTCCCCCTTTGCCAACAATGACAAACTATAGTTGAAAAAACCCCTATTCCATTTGCATTAAAAATTGATTTAAAAAGTTTATGACAATAAAGAGTGAAACTTGTCAAAAACTGATTTAAAATCCTACAAAAATGTCTTCATGGATAAAGACCATGATTCAAGCAATGAGGTAGCAACCTCATTCTCCATTTGCATCTGATAAACCTGCGCCTCCTTGGCATCCATGGTACTCATCTCTTGAGTAACCGTTAGGGCATCTATATTGAGGTAGCATTTCTGGAGAATTTGCAGTCTTGGCAGTAGGACCAGTTGAAGTTCCTACAAATTACGTGTTTGGTTGTTTATCTCTACCTCTAGTCTTGCAGACTGAAGTTGAAACCAGTGAGCAGTTTGTCCATATGTGGAGAAGGAATCATATGGCATCTTGAAGGTGCTAATAAATGACTGCATATCATATTGCAGTTTGTCCTTCTGAGTGAGCACATCATCACAAAATAAATGAGGTTGACAAATCTTGCTGAGTAGTAGATTGCCCTCATCCATTGCATCTTTGATGTCCTTTTGTGCCTTCTAAAGTTCTGACTGAAGCTCATTCAACTTCTTCACCAAGGCAATCTTCAGAGCCTTTTCATGCTACTTTTTGGCATTTGTTTATGCAATTTCTTCTAGGCTTTGGACCTGGTCTTCCACAACTATACATAGAAGCTTTAATTGGTTAAGTGAGGAATCGGTACTAGGGAGGTTTGTACTAGGTATCAAATTGGTGAGTGTTTCCACCACAGTTTAGATAACATCTTCCTCCTTTTTCCTCCTTAGAGCATCCAATCGCTCTTGAGCAAGCTTAATGCTCAGCAATAGCTCTGATTCGTTTGCAGACTGGAGGTCAATAGGACTGGTAATGTCATCTGGTTTGGCTTGACTACCTATTGCCTTTAGAGTCTCCATCTGAGTGCTCTGTGCTGCTTCTTCTTTCTCTTTGGCTTTCTTCTTGTCTTCTTATGCCTTATTTTCTCCTCTTCTTTCTGCTTCTCTTCATCTTCATCCTTTTTCTTCTCCTCTTCCTTTCTCTTCTCCTCTTCCTTTTTCTTCTCCTTTTTCTTTTCCACTTCCTTCTTCTTCTCCTCTTCCTTTTCCGCTTCCTTCTTCTTCTTCTCATCCTCCTGTTTCTTATTCTCCTCTTCTTTTCTCTTTTCTTCCTCTTTCTTTTTCTTCTCATCCTCTTTCTTCTTTTCCTATTCTGCCTATTTTGTTTTTCTTTCTCCCGTTTCTTCTTCTCTTCCTCTGCCTATTTTCTCTTGTCTTCTTCCTATTTCTTCTTTTCTTCCTCTACCTATTTTCTCTTGTCTTCTTCCTATTTCTCCTGGCCTTCTATTTCTACTGGTGCATCTAGAGTAACATTGTCACCGTTTAAGGCATCAACATCAATCAGTTCCATTTGAGTGGTGATCGGTTCTCCTTCACTGTTGTATACTTCATCCGGTTGAGTGATTTCTCATTCTTGCTCTGCTTTCCTGTTGGCTTCAGCCAGTTCATGCAGTCTTAAAGCTGATTGAGAAAGGGAGTGGGTATCTTTGACCACTTCTGGAACTTTTCCTTCCAATAACAAGAGTTTGAGGCCCTTATATTTCTCCACCACTTCATAGAGTTCTGTTTTAGGTACATCAGGAAAGTATTGTGCAAATACTTCCTCTCTTATTTCTTGTTCTTTTTCTATGGCAATGCACCACTTGTTGTCTAAAGAATTATACAAAGAATCAGGCACCTCAGATTTAATTTCTGATGGCCACCAGTCATTAATACATAAATATTTGATAACTTGCTGTTCAACTTCTTTCTTTTTATCATCATTAAAATCATCAAAGCACTCTTTCAAATCACCAAGTACTTTTCTTCTAATATTCTAATTGTTCTTTGACAATGTGTCAAAGGTTTGTAAGAGGAAATATCAATATTTATCGATGCAGATGTTGTCGGTTCACTCTTTGTCTTTTTCCTCGTTTGCCTAGTCTTCTTAGGCTATTCTTCAGAGACAGTGTCCTCTGAGTCTAGTGTATTGCTTTTTGTCTTCCGCTTCCTCTCAAAGACTTTGGTGGGTGCCACTTCTGGTTTCTTCTTTGCTGGTGACCGCTTGGTCACTTTGGGACTTGCTGTGGTAACCAGTGCCGATGCTGAAGGCACTGCCTTTCCCTTCTTTACTGAGGGTTCTTGAACCGATGTAACCCTTTCCAAATAGGTGTTAGTTCTTTTTTCCTTTGGATCAAGGGGCGAGCCTATTAGGGTAGAGGCATACCCATCTAACATGTCATTCATTACCTCATATCCCATTAGTTCCACTTCTTCCTATCTAGGCTCAACCACCTCCATTATGCACTCATCAACTTTGATGGTGAAGCAGATGTCTTCCTCATACTTTTTGACTATATCACTAGATATTCTTACTCTTTGATTCATTTTGCATCAAAACTCATCAAAATATTTGTTTAGCACTTCGAGATAACCAGTTCCTACCGCTTGTAGGCTTTCCTTGATTTTCTTTGTTACCGGTTGGTCAAGAAACCACTGAATATCACCTACTCCTAGAAAGTCGCTTTGGAAGTAGAAGAACAACCCAACCAATAGTTGTCCAAACTTAAACTTCAGGGCATTGTTTGTTTGATCAAATTGAGGTTCAACAGGAGTCGTCTTTGCATACTAGTGCACAGATCAAATGATACATCTTCCTTTATCATCCTGTAGGCGGCATTTATTGCTGCAGTAGAGATAGAGTTGATTCTACTGGCATGGAACATCTGGTATCCTATCACCATACATGCATATTTGACCAGATCATCCTTGATTGAATTGATAGTCATTTCTCATGAATCACTCATAGAACCGGTGAGCTTAGTCATTTCTGTCTTGCTAATCTTTTTTAGGGCTGGTACTTCACCAACATTGCAGAAATCGGTGACAACATGAATCACTTATGGTGTGATATCATGCATCCGCTCTAAGTACATCTTATCACCATGTACTCTGCTCAGAATAATTCGAATGTGATCATTCAAAAATTCTTCAAGAAAATAGGCCGTGTTGTGAAGTTTCTTCTTTTCCAGAATACTGAATTCCGGTTTAATCTTCTTATCCTTTTCACAGAACAGACTCAACTAGGAATGGATCATCATAGATCCTAGGTCTTCAATCTTGCAGTCAATGAAATCTGAAATGCCTTCTTCCACTATGACACCAGTGGGTATTTGAGATAGGGCATTGTATTTTGCCTTCCGTTGAATGAAGTCTACAAAATCAACGGGTGCACTAGAGCTAGCATGTGATGTTGAAGCCATGATAAATAGGGAATTTTGAAAAATACCTTCGTAGATCAAAATTTAGGGCTTCACAATTTGAACTTCGCTCCACACTCCTTCAGTTACTTAAATACCACTTTGCGTTCTACACTTCTCCAACAGATGTTTGCTTTAGATTCTTCTTCAGGATTTTGATAAATTCTTTGAATCGCAATGTAAATCGCCTTTCTTCACTCTGCACTTGAAAACTTCTTTGCTCAAAAAAATGATAGTGAGAAATGATTTGAAAATTCCTTTTAAACAGATTCTCCACCTACCATAATAAATGCTCCACTATTAGGGCGTAAACCCTAATTTTTCCTTATACCATTTCTGATCTTCTGCCAATTTGACATGTATCTCATACCGGTTAAGGTCTTTTACCGGTGTCAATCGGGGGTTCGAGATATTTCACCATTTTCTCCCCCTAAGTTTTTCTGATGCTTAGTTTGCCGGTTCAGCGACTTCCACACTGGGTGCAGAAACTGGTTCTTCTTGAATTTCTTCTTCTGGCTTCTTCTTGAACAATTTCAACACCAATTTTTCCTTCTGGAGTGAATGGTATGTCATCCGATATACTCTTTCTTGCTCTGTAGAATCTTGTTGTATGACCCGGTTTGTTGTAGTGATAGCAAACCATTCCAGGTGCTCTCCAAGGTCCATTATTCATACTTCCATTCTTCCTTCTGCATGTTGCAGCAGTGTGACCATGACCATGACAAATCACATAGATTTCTCTCCATGTGATCGTCGTTTGATAGCCACTGCTACCTGACTGATGACTATAGGTATTAAATCGGTTTGGGTTCTGATTCCTAGAGGGTTCAGGAAAAATTCCTTGATTCCCTTGAGGATACCTTCTGGTATTGTGCATGACAAACCTGCATTCAAATGCTCTATGCCCAAACTTGTTGCATGCATAACAATTACCATTGAATCTATTGGATCTAGGATTATCATTTAGAAAATAAGGAAAATTATTGTAAGCCTTACTTCTACATACATTAGCAATGTGTCCTTCCTTGAGACAGTTAAAGCAAATAGATTTGAACTTTTGCTTACCTTTATCCTTTGATGCAGGTTGTTTCTTTGATGCTCCACTTTTTGTTCCAGAGGTCTCACCTTCCTCATATTCAAAGAAACCAAGTCCACTGGTATTCTTTACCAGTTTAGTTGATTCAAGCTTCTACTCTAGCTTGACAGAGCTCTTATTGAATTTGGCAAGTATTTCCTTTGACTCAATGAGTTCTTTGGAAATGGCAGCATTGGATTCCTTCAAGGTTGTATTCTCAGAGATAGCCATGTTTAGTTCACCTTGCACTTCTTCTTTTTCCATTTTTCTTCCATGAAGACGAGCGGTAAGTGCACTAATCTCTTGCTTCAGCTTGGAGATCTCATGATCTTTGTCTTTTACTAGATCTTTAGCTTTCCTTCAGTTCTCAAGCTCTTGACATATTCTGATAGTTAGGCCTTCAAGTTCCCTTCTTAGGTTGGCATTACACTCATTTAGTTTTTCAACTTCTTGAATTAAGGCTTCCATGTTCGCTTCATCAGAAGAACTATTTTTAGTTAGCTCCATCAGTTTTTTAGCATGCTCTCTTCTTTTTGCCTGAGAGGCCTTATATTTGACCATAAGTTCATCATAGGCTTGCTCAGACTGAGTGAGCCAATGAGTAAGTTCCCTCACAGTGTATTCCCCCATATCTCTTTCCAAGTGGTTAGACTTGTAGAAAGGTTGGCTCTGATACCAATTGATGAATACTAAGAGTGGGGGTGAATTAGTATACCAAAAATTATTGTACTTAAACACTTTAATAGTCTAGCAGTAAACCGGTAAAATAGTTTAGCAAACAAACTGGTTAACACACATGCAAACCAAATAGAAAATAATGCATTCACCCACATAAGCACAATCACCATAACACAAGAGATTTTGACGTGGAAACCCAAATGGGAAAAACCACGATGAGATGAAACTCACAAGTAACTATCTACAGAATAGTAACCAGATCGATTAAGGTCATACAATGTTCTTTACCAGAATAGATCCTGTTAGGAATCTCAATCTCTGTTAGGAGATAAGTCTGATTAAAGACTACCTTGTGAGAGAATTTTAGATCCATAGATGTCAACCACCTTGTTAGAGGATTTACAAAGGCTTTTCTGGGCCTACCCGGTTAAGGTTTTCTAACTTGTCAAAGATGTGAGTAATCAACAAGTGAATGATCTAGCAAATAGCACAGTCTGCTTGATTAGATCCATTGTAGCTCATAGCTAATGCATTTCAGAATTACTTCAGTCTTCAGTAACTCCTTACTCTGTTACAACTCACAAACTTGATCTTCTTGGTTAAGATCGCACATTCAAGAGCTCATCAACCACCACAAACCCTATTAGCTACACACATGCTAAAACCCTAGACATGATGTCCTTAAAAGGAATCTGATTTCATGTCGGTCCAATAGGATTACATTACAAGTTCCTAGGTTCATTGTATCTAGACACATTTGATAACACGACACAAAATCACCGTCAAAGTGTCAGTGGATGGTAACTCATCAGACAAATATACCGGTTGGAAACTCATCACAGAGTATTACCGGTTTGTCCAACTTTTCGGTTACCGGTTGGTGACTCAGAGTAATACTAGTTTAACGAATTACCGGTTGACAAAAATTGAAGATTGGGAAAAAGATAATTGTTGCTTCAGCTCCTTTGCTCCGCTCCACTTGAGATCCTTAAATTGCTTGATCTCTCTAAGCCGCTTGGGTCTTTATACCGCTTGAGATTGGCAAACACTTTCTGCATAATAACAGTAGTCTAAAGACTACAAAATGATACCAGTTTGGAACAACTACCGGTTGAGCATAATTCATACCTTCTCAGAGTGATCTCATAGCAAGTGTGTGTCCATCAATGACAATCACAACATAATCATCAAAATGCCAACAAGAACACAGTTAGTTATTTTCATCATATTTTGACTGAGGAGGATCCTCAAATGGTGGTCGATGATGAGATCCTGGAGGTCATCCCAAATTTTATAACAAGGAACCAAAACAAATGGTTAATGGATGTGGTGTCCATGGAGGAAGTGAAGAAAGCTATTTTTGATTTAGGAGCCCAGATAAAGCTCCAAGTCTTGATGGATTCCTAACAACTTTCTTTTAGAGATTTTGGAGTCTCTTTGGTATGGATTTGTGGTAGGTGGTTGAAGAATCCCAGGATGGTGGCTTTGTGCTAAAGGACTTGAACAATAATTTTATTTCCCTTGTCCCCAAGAAGAATGAGGTGGTTTATTTTGACCCATTTCTTTATATAACACATTTTATAAAATTATCTCTAAGGTTATTGCTAACAAACAATTTTTTTTTGGCCTCGATAATCTCGGAGGAACAAAGTTGAATTTCTCCTAATAGATCCATTGTGGAGGGTATTATCATTTCTCATGAAGCCATACATTCAATCAAGGTTGTTGGTATAGATAGAATTATTATAAAACTAGACATTAAAAAAGCTTATGACAAGGTAAAATGGGATTTCCTCTTTCCTTTTTTTATAAAAGTCCGATTTTTGTCGTGCTTGGGTTGATTAGGTTAAGAGTTGTGTATGTACTCCAAGGTTCTCTATTTTAATTAATGGTATCCCTCAAGGTTTTTTTGAGTCCTCCAGACATTTAAGGCAAGATGATCTATCTCTCCCTTCCTTTTCATTATCTTGGTTGAAGCTCTTGGTCGATTTATTTCTATAAGGAGGAATGATGGCTTGTGGAAGGGTGTGAAAGTGGCACAAGGGATAAGAGCTATATCTCATCTTTAATTTGTTGATGATCAATTGGAGAAAATCATAATTTTTTTTCTTTAATACTCCAATCTAGAAGCAAGTTGAAATCTCTCAGATAATGGAGATGCATATTGGTGGTCTTCTTGGTAAATATATGGGTATCCCTCTATTTGGAGGTGCTAGCGGGCCATCCATTTGGAAAATTCTAGTTGACTACTATCTTCAGAGAATGGATGGGTGGAAGAGTCGATGGTTGACTTTAGCAGGTCAAATTTTAATGCTAAAGACTGTTATTTCTGCCATCCCTTTATTTTCTATGATGTGTATGAAAATTCCTTCCAATTTGCTGAAGATTATTAAGCAAAAAATGAGGAAGTTTTTTTGGAATAGTGCACAAAATGATTTGTAAATCAAAGCAGTAGGGATGGTAAAGGCTAAGGAACTGACAGAAAATAAATGAAGTGATGGGAGCCAAGCTAGTATGGTCCATTTACATGAACTCAAATCATATTTGGGTGCAAATATTGAGGGCTAAATATCTGGATAGCCAAAACGACTGTAGAATCTTCACTATTTTAAACCCATCTCTGGGTTTGACTATTTGGAATTTTACCTTGTCTTGCAAAAAAGTAATCATAGAGCATATATCTTGGTGTATTGGGGATGGAAGGGTGGTTGATTTTTAGGTGGATTCTTTGGATTGAAAATAAATTTTAGGGAATGATCGTGTTGTGGTTGGTGTTCTAAAGAAGGATTTTGAGTGATCTTTGGGGATCAAAGATGAGAGAGATTATATAGAACTTAAAAGGATTGATGGGAGATTAGAATGGGATTGGAAACTAATAGATGGTATCTTGCATGTCCCAGTTCATATACATATAATGAAAAATATTTTCAAGAGTAGAAGAGTTTTTTCTTTCAAACAAAAAGGATGAAATAGTGTGGTGTGGAGCCAAAAATGGTGTTTACTTAGTCAAATTTGGGCACCAAATGCTTGATATTGAGAAAATAAATGAATTGTGGCCAACAAGTCTTTGTTGGAGTAAACAATTTCTTCCCAAGGTAGGGACTTTTCCATGGTTGGCGATAAAATGAAGCATCCTTATAGGAGAAAGAAGGAAACAAGTTAGATTTATGGGCCCAACAAAATGTGTGCTCCGTGAAAAAGAGGAGGAAACTATGGACCATTTGCTTTTAAATTGTGAAATTTCTAAATAGTGTTGGAGAATGGCTCAACAAAAACTGGTTTGACACCTTTTTTGACACTTTTGAAGGATGTGTTCTTGAGTTGGTCAGTTTGCAAGAGAAAATTAGTTTTTTCATGTGTTTGGAAAGTTTTCCCTTCGGTGATTGTTTGGGAGTTATGGAAGGAGAGGATTGGAAGGAATTTTCAAGACAAGTCTAAGTCTTTGGACAAAGTTTGCAACATAATCAATACTTCCATTGAAGAAATTGTTGGTGTACCTCTAATCTTTTCTCAGAAAAGGTAGCTTTCTCAAAAGAGGATACACATATTTAGAATTGTTAGCCGAGGATTAAAATCAGACTTGTTCATGGGCCTTCTCGGGTTGATCCATCTATTTCTTCATTTCCCATAGTCAAATTGGAAGCACCACAACAAAGATGTTATAAGGCTAATTTTGATGGATCCTCTAAAGTAAATTCAAGTGTGTTAGGTGTTGGTGTTGTTATTCGAGATTGGAATGACAATATTGTGATGACGAGAGCTTAAAGGTTAGAGTAGGGTACAAATAATGAAGCTAAGGCTCAAGCATCCCTATTGGTGGTCCAATGGGGTGTTAAACTAGGTGTAAAAATTTAACATCTTGAGGCAGATTCACAAATCATCATTAATGCAATCATGAAAGGTGAAATAAATGCATGGTACTTGAACAAATATATTTCCAAAATAAAAAATTATTTAAATGTATTTAGGCAGTACAAGGTTTTGCATGTGAGAAGGGGTGACAATGAGGTGGTGGATGTTTTGTCCAAATGGGAAAACATCATCTAAAGTAATGCACAAAACACATTGTGAAGATTTTTGAAATTTGTAGGAGGGCGATATGGAAGAAGAAGTACATGGAGATCATTAATTATATTTATTTCTTGGTATGGAAGGAATGTGGGGATGTGACAGGCCTTTATTTATAGGGCCTTAGGCCCATTTCCAGTTGTATTACGTGCAAGTAGATTGTGAGGTGGTGACAAGTATGGAGGCCACCTTTACCCTGTATACAAATTGACAGTAGTTGGCTTTTGTTAGCAATGTCTTGGGAAAATGGATTAAATGCATCTTCAATTTTTGTGATGATACATTTGTCCAGATTATGGCGATGTTGTTGGGGGAGAGTTTCCTCAAGACCATGCATAAGTACAAGACAAGTGTGGACATGGTGATGATGGTCTTGGCCTAGGGTTTAGAACTGGGTGAACAAAATGATGTGCTAGGTCAAGTCATGCGGGTGTGTGTGAAGGAAGATTGGCTTAATGGGTTGAAGTAACTCTCTTGGACATGGCAATCTCGAGGGCTGGTTATAACATTGGAAAAGGGTTGGACATAGATGGTATTCATGAATTGCATGAGCTAGTCTCATTCATTCATTGGGCCTTTGGTTTGAATAGATATGAGCGCGAAGCAAAAGTGACCATTGGTTGGGATTCTCTCAAAATCTACCTCTGAGAGAAGGAACTAGAATCTTGGTGCTTTGTGATAAGCATGAGATAAGTGTACATGGCTTCGAGAATCACTCTTGAGACTGTAGTAAACAAAGCTTTGCCTACAAATCAGCGCATATCCATCATCAGTTCTTGATTCAATCAAATGTATAAAAAATCAACAAATAAACTTGAAAATGCGAATCATATAAAAAACACATCAGAAACATATTCGCATCAATCAGTGAATCATATCAAGACCCATATCGAAATAAAGAAATATAATGAAATCAAGACCCATATCGACTCAAGACCCATATCAAAATCACAACAACACGACCCATATCAAAATCAAGACCCATATCGACTCAAGACCCAAATCGAAATCAGATCCATATCGACTCATATAGCACTCATGATTCATAATGAAATCAGACCTATATCAAAATAAAGACCCATATCGAAAACAAGACCCATATCAAAATCAAGACCCATATCGACTCAAGACCCATAACAAAATCAAATCCATATCAAAATCAAGACCCATATCAAAATCAAGACCCATATTGACTCAAGACCCATAACGAAATCAAGACCCATAACAAAATTAGATCCATATCAACCACAGACTCATATCGTAATCCAACAACATATCAGAATTAGACATCATAACAAAACAAGACACATCAGATAACGAACCATATCAGACAATCGACGAACCCATATCAACATCTACGCAACCTATCCAATCCATTTAACTCATGACGCATTTTATAGGAAGAGGAGAGGAAAATGGATGGCTAGGATGAATTCGAGATGAAGGGCTAAGATTTACTTGTGAGGTCACACGGTCCAAGAGAGGGTGTGGAGACCAAGAAATATGCCTTAAAAGGCATTTCGTATCTCCACACTCTACAAGATGCATTGGAGGAATTAAAAATTCTCCAAAAATGGATATTATGGGGATTAGAAGAATAAAAAGGAATTAAAAATTCCTTGGGAGAGGGAAATGCATGGAGGAATGTGAGATTTCGAAAATCTTACATTCATCTAGAAAAAGAGTATTTAAAGCTAGTGGCTGGATGAAAGGACAAAGAGTTGACTTTGTGGCTAATCATGATGATTAACCATTAACAATTCATTAGGAGGGGAATTAGAAGAAATGTTAGGTGGGATTTATATTTGTAGGAGAATTTGACTAAAAGAATAATGTTAAGTGAGTTTAGGGAGTTTCTAGAAGAAATTATTAGGTTAATGATGAATTAAGAAGATGATTTGTAGGAATCATGTAGGTTAACTAATTAATTGAAATTAATTAGCTAAGAGGAATATTTGTGAGGATTTGATTTTTTAGAAGAATAAAGAAAGGGATTGATTTATTAAATAAATAAATCATATGCTATAGTGACAATATTAATTATATTTAATTAATATTGAGAAGAATTTTAATTAACATAATTAATTAATTAATTATGTGAGGAATTAAAAAATAATTAAAATAATTATTTTTAAGTGTCTACAGCGTTAACTGTCATCCCATTTGCACTACCTTATTTGCCTGACACGCTAGAGCTATCCTACACGCTAACTGACATACCCTTTGCGTTGCTCTATGAGCCATGTGCGCTAAAACTACCCTATGCACTAACCTACCCCCTGATCGCGCTACTATTTGGCACTCAGATGCTAAAGGTACCTAGGGTTTTCTACGCGATAAACTTCCTATCATATGTGCTCAAGAACCTACCCTACACGCTAAATCGGCAAATTCTGACCTAAAAATTGAAAAACGTGACAAAAATAAATGAAATTAATCAAAAACAAAGAGGGATTTTGGCCACTTACTAGTGGGCCATATGCGGCGGGTTTTCGATATCGCCTGACGCACTCAAATCGGTGCGAAGAGTATGGAATCGACATCATAGTCAAAGCTCCAAATGTCACAATCATAAGAAGACAAGTGTGCAGATGATTTTTCAAAATTACTTTTTACCTTTTAATAGGATAAATTGAAAGGTTAATAAGTGGGGCATGTATTTTAATCCCACTTTTTCATTATTAACCTTATCCACATCATTTTTTTTCGGGAGATAAATCAATAATGTGCATCCAACGCAATCAATATTCTCATATCGCAATTAAATTAAAAAATGATCACAAACTTGACAAATTTTCACTAGATCCTTGATCCACCTGCCGAGGGGGCATCATCAATATCCTTCATCAAATCTACATTTGAGGCATCATATCGACAACTTTGGTGACAACATCATATCAAAAAATTATGGCGGCATATCCAACGATTTTTCTTTGAATCAACATGTGCGCACATGTCACTTCAAAGAGGGGCACAATGTAGATGTATAAATCTGACCACCTTCCTAAATAAATATTTAATATTTATTTTAACCATATCCCCTTATTAATTAAACTCTATTTAATTGATTTCTTTGCACTCATCTATTTATTTAAATAAATTACTCAATTTATTTAATTAAATTCATATAAACCTTTTCTAGCCTTTAATTAAATAAATCATTAAATATTTAATTAATTCCCCTTTCTCCCTTTTTAATTAAATTTACATTTAATTGAATTGATCCTTGCAAATAAATAAATCTAATTTATTTGTAAAATCCCCCCACTTGTATTTATGCAAGTTGCATCTATTTTAGGTTGAAATAAAATAATTTTATTTTAATTAAAATCCTTTTCCCTCATCCACTTGCATTTTCCTACATCTCCCACTTGCCTCCTAAACCCCTTCTATATTCTTCTAATCACTTCCAATTTAGCCTAATTCATCTCCTAATTATTGTCACATTCCTAAGTAAAAGGAAGCCACTTCTTAAAGCCTCCAAAGTCTTCAATAACCATTAAAGGTTTTTTGTCTTCAAATGGTTAGCCTCTAAAGTCTTCAAAACCATTAAAGGCTTTTACATAACCATTTATGGTTAACTCACCTTTGACTTTTGGTTAGAGACTTTCTCTCTAACTTCACTATCTTTTTGACTCAAGGGTATCATCAAACACTTTGGCTTTGACCATAGTTATTCATCTAACCCTTGCACAAGAGTTTACCCCTTGGGTAAAAGCTTTATCCATTGGATAACCCTAACCTAACCTTAACCCTTATGTCCTGAGGTAACCTTCATGTCTTCTCAGGCATTTTATACTTCTTGCATCTCCTCTCAAGCAACCTCTTGTTGACAACTGTCACCATTTCATTGGTGAAAATTCTAAACATGGATTAATTTAACTTTCAATCCTAGCCCTTATTAAGATTATTCAATCTTAACCATCCATTGCCGTATTTTCCCTATAAATAGATCTCTTATTCTTTATTATTCATATATCCAAGTTTTTATGCATCTACATTATAGCCTAATTTACTAAATATTTTAGCTTCTCTTTGTTAAAACATCATCATAGCATTTAGAAGCATTTTCCATATCATAGAATATTCATGCTAAGCTAGTTTATCATGTTAAGATAATTTATTAATCTTTTATCATATCACTATATTCATCTTAACTTAATCATCATAGTTTTAACACATCATATAGATCTTAGAATACATTCATGCATGTAGATCAAATATCACTCGTTCTTGGAGTTGTCATTCCTAAGTCACTTGCTCAATGATCTGAGAGCAAAATATTGGCTTTAGGGATCCTGTGAGATAGAGAACAATCATACACCCCTTGGGAAGTTAAACTAGTTCAATTAGTTTATATACTTTCACCAAGAGTCTCATTGGTATGTGGGTCTTTTGATCTCGATTTATTCATTTTGATCACCGCATTTTCCCAAGTACATTTATGGCACCCACCGTGGGGCACGCCCCAAAAAATAACATCATTTTTTGTGCAAGTTAGCAATTGTAATCACACTGGAACACTCTTTTAGCGCATCAGGAACTTTTTGCAGTGCATCTGAGGCAAATTTTAACGCATTCATCGCACTGTTTAGTGTATAGAAACCATTCCTTAGTGCATTTAACTTTCTTTCTAGCGAGTGTTCTTCTCTGCCTTTTTTGTGCATAGGAGTATCAGTATAGCACATTCAGGCGTCAGAGTAGCGTGTAGGCTCTATCTTTGAGTGCTTCTGCACCATATTTTTAGCGCATCCGGTCCACATGTTAGCGCATAGTGCTGACAGAGGCAAAATTATTTTTCTAATCGAGTCAAAAATTTAGGCTTGTGAAGCCCACCATCAGGATCTAATTTTTGACCGATTGAGTGTAGGTTCTAACATTTCTCAGTGCAGGAACAAGAGGAAGTTAGTTTATTTTTTTCTTTACTTTCTTTTAAAGTCAGTAAAAAGAACTCATATTTTCCTTTATTGCAAGAAGTCTAAAATGAATCTCACTTTCTCTTTTGGATGCCTAAAATGAACTTCATGTTTTCTTTTGGTGCCTAAAATAAAACTCATCTTTCTTTCTTGCATGGATAAAAGAACAACAAATTCAAATCTTTCCTTTTATGCAAGATAGGATCATCTTTCTTTGGGTTTTAAAAAGAACAAAACAAACTTTCCAATTTTTGCACAAAATTAAAATTGAACATCACATTCCTTTGGTGCTTATTAAAATTAACTTCACCTTTCTTTTGGAAGCTTAAAAAGAACCTTCACATTTCCATTTCAAAAGCTTTCAAAATTAAGATCGTTGTTGTTTACATTGGTGATTCATTTTGTTGACAAGGGTTTACTTTGAAAAGTTCAAAATTTTGCTATCTTCACATATTTCTATATTCAGATAAAAAGAACATCATGTCTTCTTGGAGCAACATCTCCATCTAGCTTAGACAATTTTGCAATAAAGGTTTAAAAAGAATCCCTGTCTTTTGTGTTTGTGAGGTGATAGATATATGCTCTCACCTTCAATAGGTGATCAAAAAGCCAAAACCATCTCTTTTATGCTTTATTTCATTTTCTTGCATTAACACCTTTAGAAGGGCCCCCCTCCCAAGTTTCCCTTAGGGAGCCATTAAGGCCAGTGAGAGGGGAATGACCTAAGTGGGAAATGGCTTTATCACCAAGTGTTCCAACCCACTATAATCAAATGTGGAGGCTGATGAAAATCTCCTCCAACAGTTTTTCTCAATGATTAGTTTTCCCCCGGTATCTTTAATATACATAAAGCCTTTGTTCTAAAGGTTGAGAAGCCTCCCCAGGGAGTTTATCATTGAACACCAAATGAAAGCCTGATTAAAAACCATAGAAGTAGAAGCTTTGAGCTGAGTTAGTTACCAAATATTGGCAACATCAGAGTGCAAGGGTGGGGAAGAATCCGCCCCCAAGATCACTCACCATATATCTCGCAAGATAACTACCCAATTGTGAAGCAATTCACTTTGGGTTAATTTCTGGCAAAAGGCAAAAAAATGATCACCCTCTAGGGGGTGACAAGGTTGTTTGAGCTGATGGAGTATCGAGACTAGTGGGCTATGATATTGTCAATGACCCTTGAATAAAGAGTCTACTTGATCTGTCTTTTTGTAATCCAAACTAGTGAAAACATCAGGGATTTGAAAACATCTTCAAAAGAACATACACTATTTGTTTAGCATAGACAATTTGTTATCACTTCTATCTGCTATGTTTTCAAGTCATTTTTTAGCAAAGCATCCATCAAGTCACAAAATTCATTTCTCAACATCTCAGCGAAAACATCAAAACAAAGTTCTTGGGACAGTTAGTGTGTAGGAGCAACATCCTAGCGCATTCCAACCAATAGTTAGCACTTTCATCACTCACATTAGCTCATGATCAATATCATAGTAGTAAAAACTTAGATAGCGCTTTTCAACATCACTGTAGTGCATAGGAGCATTAGCCTAGCACATCTGAAGCATATTATAGCACATTTATACCAAACATTAGCGCCTCAAAGGGACATATTAGTGCATAACTGATCAACAATTGTGCTATCAAATAGTATAAAATAGTGCATTTGAGAGGCAACATAGCACATTTGGACCATTTTGTAGAGCTTTGAGAGCATCCTTTAGCATATCAGGTCTCTGTTCTAGTGCATGGTCAAAATTAGCAAAAAACAGAGAGCAAACCAGTCACCTTGTGAAATTTTATCAACAGTTTCAGACACCCTTTTAGGTCCTCTGACAATCCAACAACAAAATTTCAAAAAAGATCATAATTGAGAAATTTTCTAATCCAACTAAGCGCCTTTAGAAAGAGATATCAAATCTTCAGCTATCTTGAGATCAGATTTCATCCAACAAAATTGAGGAGTATCAAAACAGTGATCAAAGGTTCCACCATCCAACGAATCCTATCAAACCAATACCTAGTTAGGTCCTCAAGTTGTCAAATTAAGTTTCTAGATCATGAAACATGACTCATATCATTTGGCCCACTTTGTCATAGAAGCGAATCAAACTAAACTTCTACTTGATAAGTAAACTTGAGTTTCCAAAACAAAGTATCCATATCCAACATCAAACATAAACATTGATCATATGTGTATGACCATTCCTCACATTTTGAGAAGAAGAAGTCTTCATCAAAAGACTAAATTGAAGAAGAGACAACCTAGTTCTAAGTCACTTATCAAAAAGAGTAAATTTCTCTATATCAACCATCAACTCTTTACATCACATCACACATTCTTGCATCATATGCAGTTGTATATCCAAGGAAAAACCAACGAATTTGACAAAGAACCTTTGAGAAGTAGGGCTTACATTCAGAAAATGACATTCAACCAATGCCTTAATAGTGGAGGAAGGATTAACCCCGCTTTGTTCCCAAAGTTTCTTATCACTTACAATGAAGCTCTACCTAAGCCAACAACTCCACCAAGAACCCCAATAGAAGAAGAAGAATTCACTAGATAGAGATATATTAATGCCCGTTGTCACTCAATCTCAGAGAAACAAAAAGGAGTCACAACCAGAATCAAGTATGAGTTGTAGACTATCCAATCCTTTTGATGAATATGTGAATATGGGATAAACAAATATCACCGACGAACTTCTCGAAGAATGTCAATAAAATGCAACTTTCCAAAACCTTGTAGAAAGACTTATAGAAGCAGATAAGCAAAAATATCTACTCATGCTAACTAGTAAAGGAGTCAATATTCCTAAGGATTTTGACACATAAAACTTAAGGAATACAAATGAGATAATTTGAAGAACAAGGGCAAGAAACTATGCTTATTGTGAGATTTTGCCAAGATCAAGGGCACAATGAAAAGTATAAAAATAGAGACAAAAGAATGACAAGAACAAACTGTATTCTCATCAATATGAAAATGATCAACTAGATTCATACCAATACAATGAATATAGGCTTGCTTATATAGGAAAGGCCATATGGATGTACGAGCACACAATCATGACATGTGGCTCAATGAGAAACAAGGGTAGGTAAGAAATACTAGGGGTAGGTAGGAGAAATAATATAATATTCCACAAGAGGTGGATGACCCACCGAATGTGGAGTGTAACAGCAAAATAAAACCACAAAAGGTGGAATTTCTCCTACAAGTTCTATCCCTATGTGCACACTTCCCTAAGTGTCTCAAATCCAAACTACAAAGAGATGCATTATCCTAAGTTAACTTAAGTAAAGTGTAATAATATCCATAATGAATATTTATTTACACCAACACTTATCAAGAACAACTGAGAGAAGAGGAAATACAACATCAAGAAAACATACGCAATCAAGATCACACCCATGAAACAAAAAAACACTCACAAACAAGACAATACCTACAATTGGGATAATCTTAATGAATGAGGGGAAGCTCCCCATCGAAGAAAAAATGCAACTCTAGTTGCTCTTACACAACAACTCCAAACACTTCAAAGATAAATACAAGACATGCAACAAGGGACCACGGTACGATACTCATTAGATAAAATTTGTCCTTATATTTTTGATAGGAGATTGAACATGGTACCTTTTCCCCAAATTTAGATATACCAAAGTATGACAAATACGATGGTAAGAGTGATCCCCGTGATCACGTTCGGGAATTTTTTACCGTGAGATTGGAGTTTTCTCACAATGACACATACTTAATGAGATTATTCTCAAGAATTTTGGGAGGACAAACAATGGAGTGGTTGTCAAAACACACACCTCCCATCAGATCATTTGATGAGTTGGTAAATAAGTTCATAACACAATACTCCTATAACATCCAACACGCAATCACCATGCTTGATGTATGAAATACCAAACAAAATAACAATGAAACATTTATGGTGTTTCTACAATGATGGAGACACATGGTTTCAAGGTATCCACAAGATGTGCCTGACAAGGAAAAGATGGAAATCTTCATAGACAATTTGAATACTGAAATGATTTATCATCTCAAATTACAATGTATACCATCTTTTGCTATATTAATAGAAAATGGTATCCAAGTAAAGGAAGCTTCCATCAAGAAAGGAACCTTGAAGTTATTTAAGGAAGGTGTTAGTTCGTCAAACAATAACACCTTTAATAATCAAAACAATAACAAAAATTCAGACAAATCCAGATTATAGACAAGGAACAAAAACATTTTTAATGATGGGGTAATTGATACCAACAATGTAAAGTCTAAACAACCAATGTTGACTTTATCAGGCAATCCATCATCCAATAATGATCAAAAAAGGGCTAATCAAGGCACTAACACTTATCAACGAAATACCAACCAAGGAGCTTCAACATCAAACAACAATAAGTATCACCAAGGCAACAACAACAACATCCAAGGGAACAACACAAACCAAAGAAGCAACACTAATACTTTCTCATATTGACGAATATACACACCATTAGGAAAAACTTTAGAATTGACATTTCATGAACTATTGGCAAATAAGATCATCACATTGTCAACCACAAGTAAATTTGAACCCCAAGTTAAACCACCATGGTGGAATGACTCACATTATTGTGATTATCATCGAAACAAGGGGAATAACACAAATGATTGCATGAGATTTAAGAACATAGTCCAAGACATGATAGACAAGGGTGACTTAACGGTCGATGGTCATAAAACCAATGGTGACCATGAGGCTTTCAAAAATCCTCTTCCCAATTATGAAAAGGGAGGAGTGTCAAGGTCAAATAACACCAAAGGAGATCATATTAATCACATATACGAAAACACCATCAATCACATATCGACATATGACAATCAAGTGAATGTCATAAAAATCAAAGAAAAACAAGAACATGCATTGATAAATGTGACAACAAGAGCACAAAAATATGTCTTGAAGGGGAACACATCAACATCAACAACTCTCCCCAAGACTCAATATAACTTGATCGACCAACTACAGAGAACACCCGCTCAGATATCTATACTTGAGTTGCTCAAACTTTCACCAAAATACAAGAATATTTTGGAGCAAGCTCTTATCAAAACAACCGTTCCAAATGATCTAGTTATTGATCAATTCCAAGCCATGGTGGCACATATGGTGGTGCCACATAACATCTTCTTCTAAACACGATAATGTCTCCTTGAATCATCCACATAATACCCCACTACATATCGAGGTCTTAGTCTATAAACATCAGGTAAAAAGAGTATTAATAGATGGAGGAGCTGGGCTCCATATATGTACTCTAAAACTTATTTGTGCAATGGGCTTCTCTGAGCAAGCTATTGATCCCAAAAAGAAAATCACTATCAAGCCTATGATGATGAAGAGAGATCATCCAAAGGAACTGTAATACTACCCATTTAGGTAGGTCTTGTATAAAGAGACACCATGTGCCAAGTCTTGGACATAGACTTGACATACAATATACTATTGGGTTGTCCATGGATCCATGAAATGCAAGTGGTGCCTTCCACATACCATCAATGTATCACATTCCCCTACAATGGACATGGAGTTTCAATATTTGTAGATAATAACCCTTTTCAGTATTTCAATGCTATGGGGGCAGCTCAAAATTTCCCGGTTCCACACAACAGGGAGGCCCAAGCTTCCTCGTCATCCAACCATCAAGAAGAACTCAAGTCCCTATCCTTGAACTTCAAGCAAAAGATGAAAATAAAGGACCAAGGCATGGGGGAGTACTATTTTGAATGCTTGTGTCTATCTAAATTGCCAACTTCACCAAGGTCTTATGGACAACCTTCCACATCAAGAAATCAGGAAACACAACCCACCACCAAGTTTGATGGTAAATTTATCCAAATGGGCACACTGGCTGAAGAATCAGAAGATAAAGACATCCTTAGCTATCTATACAAGGATGAAGAAGAAATTAGAGCTGCTACCATAGAAGTAGCCATACCAACAAAACAATATGGAAATGGGTTCCGGATCATGCAACAAATGGGATACAAAGATAAAGGACCTATTGGCAAGTGCCAAGAAGGCATCATAGAACCCATAAAACTTCGTTCATAATTTGCAAAACACAAAACAAGAATTGGGTATGGGCAACATATTATGCCTGGGAAAAAGAAAAATCACCATCAAAAACCTCAATGGAAAGAAAAGAAAAAATATAACAAAGACTCATGGCAAGAGGCACTTAACCAAGTAGTAGAAAAAACAAGGAAGGAGAAAAAACATGTAGAAGATGAGAAACAACAAGAAGAATTCACTATTCAAAAGGAGGAAGCTTCTTATAAAAAAGTACATCATGTACAAGAACCTGATCAAACCAAGGTTGAGCCACAACCTAAAGAAATTTATACTCATAGAAAAGAAACGATGTACGAACAAATTCAAAGAGTACAAGCAAGCACTGATCCCGAATCAGAATAAGCTACCAAACTTGTGTCAATTATCAATGATCTTTTCTCACCATACAATATACCTGTCATATTCAGCGAGGTAACCTAGGACAATGATTCTGAAACTGATTCCAATGAATATGAGTGGGATAGTTGTTCTGATGTTACTAAAAATATTGAGGTTGATACAATCCATGCATACACACCCATTTCTCATGATGAACAAGGCTCAAGATCTTGACCGTTTGAATTCGGACCACAACATATCTATGAGTCTAGTGAGAATGAGTAGCAAAAATACGAACAAGGCAATATCAAAGAGAATACTATCGAAGACCTCAAAAATATCATAGACCTCACTGATATCCCAAACAACTATGACAATGACTCCATCATGACACTTACAGCAATCGATCTTAACCTGTCAAATGAATCCTTACCGCTCATATATCCTGACCTCATAGACTGGGAAGAACCCAAACATCATGATATACCAATATTCCTGAATGATGAATCAATTGTCCAATACCTATGCTCATTCAACCTAGAAACATGCTCCACTAGTGAACAACATAATGATATCTGCAATCAGGGGAGTGCCAAGTCTCTTAGTCACAAAACTAAAATAAATAATGGATCTAATGGTGAAAACTAGTTAATGGCAGTATTAGATTGCAAAAGAGTAAAAATAAAGGACGTATCTAAAGGTGAAAACCTTTTTGAGGTACCTAAAGATGGGAGACTTGACACTCTTCCTAAAAATTACCAGGAAAGGTCACCAATCTTGATTGAGCTAACTCAATCAATAAACATCGACACTGAAGCAGTGTTGAAAACCATACATCTGGTAGAATCACTCACAGAAGATGAACAAACAACTTTTATCAAATTCTTCAAGGAGAAGCAAATAAATTTTGCTTGGTCTTATGTTGACATGCCAGGAGTAGATCCAAAACTAATCATGCATCACTTATCCATCGCTCCTGGAGCTAAACCTATCAAGCAGCAATTAAGGAAGATGAATCCACATGTGGCATTATTAGTCAAAGAAGAACTGAAGAAGTTATTAGATGTCAGATTCATCTGACCTATAGACTATGTTGAATGGATCTCAAATATTATACCAGTTTCCAAACTAGATAAAAGCATAAGGATTTGCATAGACTTCAGGGACCTAAATAAGGCATGTCCAAAGAATGACTTTCCTTTACCAAGCATCGACACTATTATTGATCTAACAACACATCATGCAATGCTATCTCTCATGGATGACTTCTCTGGCTATAACCAAATCAAGATATCCCCAGAGGATCAAGATAAAACTACATTCACTTGTCCATGGGGAACATATTCCTGGAACATCATGCCTTTTGGCTTGAAAAATGCTGGTGCAACTTATTAAAGAGCCATGACAACAATCTTCCACTACATGATGCATACTTTCATGGAGGATCATAAGAATGATTTGCTAGCTAAATCATTCACCAGAGCAGAACACCAAGGCATACTAGATAAAATCTTTCAACGATTGGAGCAATTCAATGTTAGATTAAATCCTAAGAAATGTATCTTTGGGTTCACATCCGATAAACTGTTAGGCTACATTATATTAGAAAAGAACATCAAAATAGATCCAACAAAGGTTCAGGCTATCATGGAGATGCCACCTCCTAAAAACATCAGCCAACTACGATCTCTGTAGGGCAGGGTACAATCCATCAGATGATTCATCACTCAGTTAGCAGATAAATATCTTCCATTCAATCATCTACTTCATAAGAATATACCTTTTAGATGGGAAGACAAATGTGCAGAATCATTCCACCAGCTCAAACAATAGCTAATGAATCCAACAGTTTTAGTACCACCAATAGCAGGCAAGTCACTCATTCTCTATACATCAACAAAAGTATCATTGGGGGCACTACTAGCACAAGAAGATCCAACAAGCAAAGAAAGAGCAATCTATTACATCAACATGACTTTGAACGGATATGAACTCAATTATACCTTCATCGAAAGGGCTTTCTTAGCAGTGGTGTTTGCTTCTCAAAAGTTCCACCACTATATGATAGCCCACATAATCAAGTTGGTAGCAAAGATCGATCCTCTCAAATATCTACTCAACAAGGTCACTCTCATAGGAAGATTAGCTAAGTTGGTCATGATACTAAGTGAGTTCGACAATCAATACACATAATGACAGGCTATCAAAGGACAATCAATTGCAGATTAACTGGCGGAAGCACCACTACCAGACCAACACCCACTATAGGTGGAATTTCCAAATATGGATGTGCTCACTATCACACCCAAGCAATAGACCCTATACTTTAATGGATCCTATACACAACATGGATCGGGTGTCGACATCCTATTCATCACTCCAGAGGGGCACACAATTCCAAGATCTTACAGACTGATGTTTCCATGTACCAACAACATTGTTGAATATGAAGCCCTGGTTGCAATACCCTTAAAATGGTAATCTAAACCATAGGCCCCTAGTCTCGACAACGTCACCAAGGTCTTAACCAAAGCCAATTTAAATTAATATTGAGCACATGATTAATTTCTAAAATCATTAAATGTCACATGGCAAATTAATCAACCCATATTAATTAAATATTTATTTAATTAACTGATCATTCCAAGTAAATCATTTTTAAACAATTATCCTATTTATTTTATTAAATATTGTAGCATATTTAATTAAATATATCGATTTGCCATTAAATCATCAAAAAAAGAATTAATTGACCAAAAAAGAATTAAAAACTGAGAAAATAAATCAATTGGAGATAATCTTGAAAAACAAATTAAAAATTGATAAATAATCTCAAAGAAAGCAATTCAAACATTTAAATATCAAAATTGAAGGAAATAGAGAATAAATCATTTTTTTCTGATTTTATCTTAATTTTAGTTCAATTTCCTTTAAAACTGAGAAAAGCGGCCAATCAAATCAATTCACCTGGATTGTGCTTCCTCTTGGAAAATCTTGATCGCTCATCATCATTTAATCTTAGTCGTTGGTTTCTTTCTAAATTTTCTATAAATTCAGGCTCTCATCTCTCATTCAAGGATCCTGGAGAATATATTGTTATTATGTTGTTTTTCTCTAGGTTCATTAAAATTTGTGCATTGAGATATTACATATTAGTTATTGCATACTTATTAAATCATCTAGCTTAAATCATGCATATCTAGCTTAAATCTTGCATTCATTTAGCTCAAATTCATGCTCATATAGATAAAATCCTTTGTTTAGGTGTTGTCTAGTCACTGGTATTGCATATCAAATCTGAAAGCAAGACTAAACTCGCATCTACTAGAAGGCAATAGGTTGCTATGTAATGGTTTATTGTTCATTATTGATTATTGATTTACTAACCATGCATCTAATGACTTAATTGAAGTGTTGTGTATTCGGATACAGATACAGATTCATATCCACTTTTCACACACACATTTTTTGCGCCCACCGTGGGGCTCAAAATTCAATCCATCGGCCTCAAAATCACTTATTTATCTTTTAGGTCTTGTTCGTACAACCTCTGCAAAAAATTGTATGAGTATATAGCCTTCATCGTACGACATTCTGTCTATCTTTTATCATGTGTTTCAGAGAGAATACTCATACAAGTTTCTGCTCTGGATATCTGATTTTGTGTTTTGTCGTTCGGCTCTGTGGGAATAGTTGTACAAGTAACTGCTTTGTCATTTGCTTCTGTGTTTACTCGTTTGGTTCGGTGAGAATTCTTGTATGGTCAGGTGAGAATACTCATACGAGTTACTATTCTATCGTATGAAAAACAAAGAGTTTTTTTTAGGAGTTTGCTTGAAATTAGGCTTGTGGAAGGTCAATATATATGAAATATAACATTTAAGTATAAGAAAGAGAAAAGAGCTTATACTATAAGTTATATTCCATATATATTGTCAAGATGTTTGAGAGGGGTTTCGGACCTCCAAGAGTTATAATGCAAAATCTATTTTTTGGAGGATCTTCCAAATTTCAGACTTAGTCAAATTTTAGGGCATTTCAACATTAGGAGTGAAAAATTTGTAACCAAGATTTGAAATTAGGCTTGTGTAATCCCACCAAGAGATTTGATATTTCACTAACTTTTTCTTCTTGCAAGTTTGTAACAATTTCTTGTAGGTTGGAGGAGTTAGATTAGGATTTTTTGAAATACAAATTACTTTTCAGGGTTTTTCTTGAATTAAATTTTGATGATATTGACGCTAACCCTGAATTATCTTCTGTCTGCCTGAGATTTTCATAGCCTAACCATTTTCTTGCAGAATGCTTGTCAAAGAATTTATCAATCAAACTTATGCCTGTCAAAGAATCAAAAACAACATGACTACTGATGCGTTGGTTTTGTAGGTTGCCTAAAGAGAATCGACCAAACATCATGTATTCTTTAAATTCATTTTTAGGCACTTAAATTGCTATCTGGTTAAAGAAAAAATCCATCTTTTGTGTTTTTAGAAAAATTTAAGAGGTAGGAGAGTATGCTCTTGTCTTTTATAGACAATCACAAATCTAGACCCTTGAAGTTTTTTTCTAAGTTTTGAGATTTGTGTAGCTTTAGTAGGCCTGTCACAGAGGGAAAAAGTAATCACCCTGTGAGAATGACCCAAGTGAGTACAGCTGGAACTGAGCATTCCAACTCACTATAATAAATAGGCCTCTGATGATTAAAGTCTCAAAGGACAAGATTATTTGAGTTTTCTCTTTGAGATCTCTTATATCGAGCATTTTTTAGGGCCTCGTGGTCTCAATCACGTTTACGTGACTACAACTTGTTTCAGTACCTTGTCGGGCTATAGGCCTCAATCATGCTTGTGTGACTTCAAGGGGTAATTTCAAACGAAATTCCTAACTAAGAACCATAAGATAGAAGCTATCTGACTCACCTCTGAAAGGGGGATAATCTTTGTGAAAGAGAGATAGTAACTCTCCCAAGACACTTGTCATATCGTGCCCCCATTAGCATTTGGAGTCAGCTAATATGGCGTTGAGAATCCATTGCATGAGACTCAACAACCATATTCTGATTAGCTATTGGGTGTGTACCTAAATCAACAAGTAAAGGTTTTCTTCTCTAAGCCAACTTCCGTAGGGTTAGCGTGTTGTTCTTGGAATTATTATATATATCTTGCATGTTTTCTATGTTTTCATCCCTAAAACTGAAACTGAAATACTGAAACTGGAGAAAACAAATCAACTACTCGGTGATCAAAACTGTCCATGTCCAAAACTAGTCTCTAACAGTCATAAAAAAAACTCAGTCCTTATCAAAAACTGGTCTTTGTTAGTCGTTGAAACTCTGGCTATCAGAATCTCATCTCTGTCAAGTCCTCTGTCATATGAGTCTACTGAATTGTTGTCCTGCTACATACATATTGTCATACAAGTTTTCATTGATCCTATCATTTTGTCATATGGCTCTGCTGAAACTGTCGTACGAGTCTGATAAATTGTCATCTGGTCTCTTACAGTCTGTCATGCAAAAATACATAACATTAAGCATATTATCGTCTAGAGTTTGCCAAATTGTTGTACGAAATCAGGCAGCAACTTGTACGAAATACTGTCTTTATCATCTGGTAATTGTTAAACTATCATTTGGACCTACAAACTCTATCGTACAAATTCCTATTCTTGTCAGTCAGAATAGTCAAACCTGCTCAAATTAGTCTACAACCAGCAAGCATAAAACTAGTTATCATAATTCTGAGCATAAACCAATCTTGATAGTGTACCCTTGCCATTGCATTGCACAATTTTGTCGATCATCTTCCAGCTAGTTCAATCAACATCTTATCAAACCTAAGTTAACTTAGATAACGTCTTACATAGGATATATCATTCCTAAAACTAGACCAGATCTTAGTTACTTCTCTCAATCACTACGTCAAACAAACAACCAGCTTCAATTTGATCTTAACTTTTGCAACACATCTAGCTCGTGGTCCCGTCGGTTATAAATGCCTATTAAAACTAGAAGCTCTTCTAAAAATTTTGACAAAAGTAAGAAGCCCATGGCTACCTTAGCCTCATTTCCCATGGCTACCTTGGCTCAAATGATTCAAGATCTCAAGAAAGAAATATATGACATGAAAATCCAACAAAATAAATCAATGACTCCATTTGAAAAACAAATGCATGATATCAAGAGTAAGAAAGTTCAAGGAATGCTAAAACGATTATATGATTGACAATGAAAAACCAAAAAATAATTGACAATAAAAGGCCAAATCTCAAATTATCTCACAAGACACCTTCACCAAGACATAAAGACATTTCCTCCAAATATCCTCTAGATAGACAATTTACACCTTTGGGGCAATCTATTGAGTTGACTTTGAAAGAGCTTCTTGAGCATAATCTTATCATATTGCCTAAAAGGACCACACGGGGATGTGAATTTTTGAGTAAGTATTGTGCATATCATAGGAAAAATGAATATAAGACTTCGAATTGCATGGAATTAAAACATAAGATTCAAGATCTCATTGATAACGGTGTCATTGAAATTGAAGGTCTGAATGACTCACCTAAAGAAAAAGAAGAACTACTTCTAAGAATGATCAAAATCATGAACCTATATCTAGCAAGGTTCCATATATGGCCTCCATCCCTTCCATGATGCCTTCATCTCCTTCAAACAATTAAACTTCTCATGTTTACCTTCAAGGGCTATCTCCTATGGAAATCCAAGTTAATGCTATAAGTTCCTCTAAAGATTTAAAAATCCCAGATCCTATGCCATCATGCACTCTAATTCCAAACGTACCCACTCTAGAGAGTCCCACTCAAAATGGTTCCCCGTCATGCCAAAATATGGAGACCTTCCAAGAATCCCCTACGTCTATGCAAAATCCTATCCCTTCCTTAGAAGTGGTTCCATGCCAAGAGGATAATTTGAAGAATGAAGAAACAAGTCCTATCATAAATCAAGATCAAGACACCAAAACTCCTCAATCCCATCCAATGGTTTAAAATTACCTTCCTTCCTAGAATCCCATGATGATCCCATTATACCTTTCCATTTCTTCTAATATGATCCCCTTCCATCTCAAGAGCAAAGCATCCTTCCTAAGCAAGATCATGATGCCTCTTTCACCTTTTCAAATGATCCTATTCAAAATGAAGAGTCAAACACCCTTCCTACTCTATCCAATGGTCCTCTTCCATGTTAAGGTAAAAGTATACCTTCATCTCCTTGTCATTATCCTCTATGTTGACCTCAAGGATCCTTCATGCCTAAAAATCCCTCTCATGATCCTACAAGTCAAAATATTTATAAACGCAAAGGAATAGACCTTCACAAGCAAGAACCTCTGCATATTAAAGAAAATATTAAGGGTAATGGCCTCAGTGACATTCCTCAAGATGTTGGTATCCCTATTAAACCAAAATTCAGGTACACGCCTTCCCCTTCATCTCTTCGATCCATTTTAGGACCCTATATTTCTCCATCCTTTGTGCAAGAGCAACAAAGGCGTACATCTTTGCATACCTTCCATCCATCTAGAAGGACACAAAGGCTCATTGAGAAAAAGAAAGCAAAATCAAAAGCTATATGGGTGCCTAAGGCACTTGTAGAAGCAATGCGTTCAAAGAAACTGTAAAAGCATGAAAAATTAAAAACCATGTGGATCCCTAAGCATCTCCTTGAAGCACAACAGTCTAAAGAAAAATCCAAATCAACAACCAAGATTGTTGTTCCTCCATCCAAACCTTCCAAATCTATTTCTCCATCACCTCCTTTATCCATTTTGGATCCTTATGTCCCAAAATCCTTGGTTGTTCCTCCATCCAAATCTCAAAATATGAGATCCACTTTTCCTCCATCAACCCACCATCCCTCAAGATGTGTGCCAATGGTGATTCCACAAATGTTTCCATTCACTCTTGCACCAAACTTTCAATATCTGATCCATTATCCAACACCTCTTTTTCATCCTTCCATACCCCTTATCCAATCCTTTTCATAAGAATTTACCCTAGTTTCATCACAAAATCCAAAAAATAAGGAAATCAACATTGGAGATGCTAGACATGTACACTTAGCTGAGTCCTTCTTGGAAAGACATATTTATGTTGGACCAGTGAACTACCTACACAAAACTACCTGACCCTATGAATAACATGCACCTTAAACGATACTATATCTAAGGGTTGGGTTAATTTAGAATTCGCTTTCTGCACTGCATATCATTTTCTTAAAAGAACTGCATCACATATAGTTTCTTTTTTTAATGCATCACATTCACAAAATTTTTGTATTAGCATATAGTAGCTCATCAATAAAACAAGGCAACTATCCAAGTTTATCATTTTTTTGCATCCAAGACAAACAAGGGTCGTCTCCTTTCTTAGATATTCAGATATGAAGTCTTCGAGGTCCTAAGGTCATTCATTTTCAATATTATCTTGTGACGACGCTTTACTTATGGTTGGGTAGTGATTTCCCTATTTGAGACTTGTTAACCCAAAATCTATCAATTGCTATATCTCAAACACATTAATAAAATCTCTAATTCATTCTAGACACCTAGTTGATCATATGAATAGTGGAAAATCTAACATTCTACTTCAGCGCCATTGTAATTATCACACCCAAGTAGATTTCATTACTTACAAGTCAAGGCAAGAAAAAAATGTTATGCCAAATGTATACAACTAAAAATGGTCTGAAGATAGTTAATTAAATACATAGTTATTTCATTAATTCCCCTTCCCAATTAATTGAATTCACAAGAAATTTAATTAATTTCTCTATTCATCTACTAGTAAATAAATCTAAATGATTTATTTATATAGTTCATTTCATACCCCCCTTTGATTAATTAATTCTAAATTAATTAATGTCTCCCCATACTAATCAATTCTTCTAATCCCTAATTAAGATTAACAAACTCAAGTTTGTTGAGATTAATTACCATTTTCCAATTATTTGAATTTTTAAATTCAAATGAGCACATGGCTCCTAACATTAACCACCCAACCTAACCATCCCCTAACTTAACCCATTCAATCTAATCTTGGGTCTAACTAACCCTATCCAATCTTGCACATCCTAACCTCCTTATCCTAACCTCCCAAGGTGTGGATATTCTCTTCTTGAGATACATGGCACTTTTTCCACATGTCTCCTCCCTTGGACACTTGCCCTCTCATGAGCAAAGCTCCTTGACACTTGTCACCACAGAGATGACAAGTGTCCCTTCCTCCAGCCTCTTCTCCAACTTCTTCAATCTTGGCCCTTGATATCTTCAGATCAGATCTGGACTGTCGATTCCTACTACCTCAGCTTTGGCCTTGTAATTCCTATAAATATCCCCCATTTTGGAGCAATAAGGATCCCATCTCATATCAATTTAGGCATCATTACTATAGGAAATTTGCATTTAAATTATCTAGTAATTAGCTTTTGGATTTATCATAGCATGTTAGTCTAGTTTCTTAAATCACGCATTTCATATCATCTCCATAGTCAATCATGATCAAATAGCTACTCAACTCTTGAGTTGTCATTTTGGAGGTCATTGCTTCGTTGAGAGCCCATCAATCCAACACCTTCAAGGTCCTCAAGAATAGAGGAAAATGGGACATTACAAGGAAGGCTTATGGTTTGCATCTTTGATTTAGTTTTGAAATTAAGCTTTTCAATTACATTATATTGTCTCATTATATGTGTATGCCTCTTATACTAACACCATTTTTAGCATCACATTAATTAGCATCCACTGTGGGGCCCAACCCCTTTGATCTTTAACAAGTATACTTGCAAGAAATTTCATTGACAGGTTGATTAGCTCTTTCAGAGTGCAGATTAGCTCTCTTGGGCTCTCAAATCAAGTTCTTGGTCTCTACTGTGGTGTTCTGACACCTCAAATGGCATTTATAAGAGATTCCTCAACTCTGTTTTTATGATTTTCTGTACTTTAGCATTTTTAGTATGTATGGTGGCATTTTTGGTACATTTGTCAACATTTTCAGTCTGTTTGACAACGTTTCTGGTGTGTAGAACAATGTTTCTGGTGTGTAGGACAACGTTTCTGGTGTGCAGAGAAGTGTTCTTAGCACATATAATGGCATTCTTGGTCAATTTGATGGTGTTTTCAGTTTTTATTGATTTTGCAAATATTGTATGTTGCATTCCTCATTTCTGCTTCTGGACTGTCATTTTCCCGAACCTAATTTGCAGATTGTTGGTTTTGCAAGTACTTATTTCGCTGTGAAAGATCAGAGTCATAAACTATTTCGCTGCCAAATAATGCAACATAAACTACTAACTTTGTTTGCAGCCACAGGATTTTGCACTTATATTTGTTAAATTAGGCACATAGACTAATTACAATGGAAATGAACAAGCATGTCTTATGTGTTTTGATGATAGGTGAGTATGCTCTCACCTTTCATAGGTGATCAGAAAACCAGACTCATCCTTTGCTTTCAATAGTGCATTTCTTTAGCAGGCCTTCCCTCCCAAGGAGTTATTAACTCTTAGCCCTTAAGGCCGGTGAGAGGGGAACGACCTCAGTGGGAATGGCTAACGCCAAGTACTCCAACCCACTATAAAATAAATGTGTTTTTGATGAAAATCAAAGCAATGACAGTGCTAGGGAATAGCTCTCCTCCGTACCTTTGGGTATATCAAACCTTGGCGAACAGACCCCTTACTAGTTCCAAGTAAATTAGAAGCTACCTGATTCACCTTAGAAAGGGTGATAATCTTTGTGCAAGAGAGATAGTAACTCTCCCAAGACACTTGCCATATCGTGCCCCCATTAGCATTTAGAGTCGGATAATACAACGTTGAGAATCCATTATGTGAGACTCAGCGGTCGTATTCTGATTAGCTATTGGGTGTGTACCTAAGTCAGCAAGCAAAGGTTTTCATTCTCAACCAATCTCCTTAGGATAGACTGATTGATGTGTTTGCAAATTGTTCAAAACACGTGAAAACTTGGGCTTTCTTTAAAGCTTCTTGAACATACACTTTATGTGCCCTTTGGGACAAAAATACAATCTGAATTCTGTGTTTGTAAGTCAAGTCAAGATATCATCCATTGAAATACAACAAACATTGAAAACTCAAACTTTAAACTGTCAAATTCACAAGTTTCACAGCAGGTTAGCTCTTTCAGTCAAAACAATCGCATCCATGGTCCAAACAGTCACATTCACAGTCTAAACCTTAGCTCTTTTGGTCCAAACATTAGCTTTATCAGTCCAAATAGTTGTATTCACAATCCAAACATTAGCTTTATCAGTCCAAACAATTGTATTCATAGTCCAAACATTAGCACTTTTGGTCCAAACAGTCACATCTAAAGTTCAAATAGTCACATCTACAGTTCAAATTGTCACACCTAGGGTCCAAACAGTCGCATTTCCAGTCTGAATGTCAGATCTTTTGGTGTGAATGCCAAATTTCTCATAGTTTAACATTAACTCTCCAAGGTTGAACACATTAGAGTTTCTGGTCTAAACATCAGAGTTTTTGGTCTAAACATTCAAGTTTCTGGTCAGTTTAATAGCGTTTCTAGTTAGTTTGTCAGCATTTCTGGTCAGTTTGCCAGCATTTTTGGTCCATTTGGCAACGTTTAGGGTCAGTATAGCAGAGTTCCTGGTCTAAACAATAGCTCTCTTGGTCTAAAGGTCGGATCCCTTGGTCTAATCAACAACTCTTGTGAGTTGCATATCAAATCTCCTAGTTTGTGCTTGCTAGGTCTACATATCCATTTTTTGAGTCTGAAAATCACAAAATTGGGTCAAAACAATAATCTCCTAAGTTCAAACACCCAATTTGCCAAATTACACATCATTATTTGACCTTCAGAGTCACTGTATTACAGAGCAGAGTTTTTGGTCTGATTGTCAGGGTTTCTGGTGTGCAGAACAGAGTTTTTGGTATGATTGTTAGCATTTCTGGTGTGCAGAATAGAGTTTCTGGTCTATCTGTCAGCATTTCTGGTCTATTTGTCAGTGTTCCTGGTCTATTTGTCAGCGTTTCTAGTTTGTTTGTCAACATTTCTAGTCTATCTATTAGCGTTTCTGGTCTATATAGAAGCATTTCTTGTCAGTATAGCAGCTTTTCTGGTCTGGCTGTCAGCATTTCTGGTCTATTTGTCAGCGTTCCCAGTCTGTTTGTCAGTGTTTTTGGTCTGTTTGTCAACGTTTTGGGGTGCAGAACAGTGTTTCTAGTTTGTTCCTCAGCGTTTCTAGTCAGTATTGCAAAGTTCCTGGTCACTTTGTCAGTGTTTCTGGTAAATTGCATCAAAATCAGAAAACAAAAACAACCCATTTCTCAAACGGTCAAACATAGAGACTAGGTCATCTTGTTGGGTCATTCAATTGGGTTATCTTCTGTCAAAAATAGATTCAAGAACAAGACACACAAAAGTTTCAAGTATTCACCTCAAACAAGTTAAAGATCAAACACCTTAAAGTGCAACACCACATTGTCTTTGATAAATTGATCATTCAAACATAGTTTCTCATCAGGATCTATCATCCTTTAATCACGAAACTACAACGCTTGATCAAAATAACCTTTTTCTCTATCATAGGATATATCATTCCTATTGAACTTGGTCATATCAAAAATCACAAAATCTGCACTCCAAAACTAAGATTGAAAAACTTGCAAACAAGCAAATACTTGAAAAGATCATGTCATGTCTATCCATCTACAACTTTTACCTCAACAATTGATCACTTATTATAACATATTAAACAAGATTTAAACCTCGAAAAACATTCAAAACACGTGTATGCCCGTTCTAACCAGGGCTCAGAGATGAAAGATTGCAGAAATAGAAATAGAAACATTTGAAATAACTAAAGACTATAGAAACATGGAACACGAAGATGAAATACAAGTTGAAGAGGAAATAACAGAACAACATGTCAGAGATATCAAAAAAGATCCTCAATTTGATAAATTTATGCAGAAAATATTGGAGGGAGAAAAAGAAAAATATTTCCTAATGCTAGCAAAATCTGGTGCAAAACTCCCCCAAGATTTTGATGTGAACAAATTGACACAAAAGAGAAATGACCCCCCCCCCCCCCTTAATAACGAACAATACAAGGATATTTTTGGTCTCAAACTTAATGACACGTTAATTCCTAGCAACACCAGAAACAATGAGGAAACTTACATTCCCACAAGGGATGAAGTAGAAATTCTAAATAACGCTCAATCCAATGAGGATACAAGAAGGGATAGAGATGATATCAGAAGAGATCAAGATCCTCCTAGAATGAAAAATCATGGCTATGCAAGAACAAATCATGTGGATAATCCTATCACAACTCTCGTACAACAAATACAAACACTACAAACACAAATTCAAGATATGCAAAGAGGAAATGTTAGAAGATACTCACTTCAAGAAATTTGTCCTTATCCATTCGATAGAAACCTAAACATGAGACCATTTCCTATAGGTTTTGAAACTCCTAGATATGAAAAATATGATGGAAGCATTGGCCCTCAAGATCATATAAGGGAATTTTGCACAATGAGTATGGAGTTTGCACATGAGGATACATACTTAATGAGACTATTTCCGAAAAGCTTAACTGGACTAGCTATGGAATGGTTCTCCAAACCTACACCTGGAATTAGATCATTCTCAGAATTGGTGAATAAGTTTGTTTCACAATACTCTTATAACATCTAACATGAAGTAACCATGCTAGACCTATGTAACACAAAACAAAAGAGTGGAGAACCCTTCATGACATTCTTACAATGATGGAGGCGGTTAGCTTTGAGGTATCCTCGTATAGTGCCAGAGTATGAAAAAATGGACATATTCATAGACAACTTAAATGATCAAATGAGTTATTACTTAAAAATGCAAGGAAATCAAAGTTTCACAAAAATGATTGATAATGGAATCAAAATGGAGGAAGCCATGATAAAGAAAGGTGAGTTGAAAATATTCAAAGGAGTTCACCCTCCTAACAACACTAACAACAACGATCACAATGATAAACCAAAGTTTTGGAATAGAAATCGTAATGTCGTCAATGATGGGATAGTGGATAACAATAATGTAAAACCAAAGCAACCAGTTTTTAATTTATCCAATCACTCAGCAGCATCTCAACAAAACAACAATCACCAAAAAGCAACTATCAAAAACTTCTTTTGAAGACAATTTACAAACATTGGTGAACCCCTTGGGTCCACATTAAAAACACTCATCGCAAACAAATTGATTACTTTACCAGAAGAAGAAAATTTGAACCCAAGGTAAAACCTTCCTGTTGGAATGACAACCATTATTGTGATCTCCATCGAAACAAAGGACACCAAATAGATGCTCGTCAACGATTAAAACATGTCATCCAAGATTTGATTGATAATGGAATAATAACCGTGGATGGACATACAACAAACGAATCTCACACAACTTTCAAAACTCCACTTCCTAATTATGAGAAGGGTGAATCATCAACAGGGCAGAATGATAAAGGTAAAGGAAAGGTAAACTATGCTCATGCATATGAAAATGTGGCAAATGTAATCGTGGTTAAAGAGCAACAACATCACGAACATGCTCATGTTATCACACGAAGAAAAGCCAAAGCGGTTTTGTCGGGTCCTACAACAAACATGTCATCCACTACCAAACAATACAATCTAGTGGATCAATTACAGAAAACACCCGCACAAATATCCATCTTAGAACTTTTAAAGCTGTCACCTACACACAAAGAGATTCTTGAACGAGCATTAGTAGATACCACAATGTCCAAAGATCTTGATATAGATCAATTCCAAACCATGGTGGGACACCTCACAACGCCTCACTACTTATCATTTACCGAAGAAGATGACATGTCCTTGCAACATCCCCACAACACTCCTTTGCATATTGAAGTCCTCGTTCACAAAACGCGAGTTAAACATGTTCTAATAAATGGTGGAGTTGGCTTAAATATTTGTTCATTGAGTCTTTTTCATGCCTTAGGATATTCAGAAGATGCAGTTGACCCCGCAAAAAGATCACCATAAAAGCCTATGATGAAGAAGAATATTCCTTCAAGGGAATTGTGATACTACCCATCAGAGTGGGACCTTTACAGAAAAATACAGCATGCCAAGTTCTGGACTTGGACTTATCATATAATATACTCCTGGGGAGACCATGGATACATGACTTGCAAGCTGTCCCATCAACCTATCATCAGTGTGTCAAATTTCCCTATAATGGACAAGAAATCACAATATCTGTAGATTCAAATCCATTCCAATATTGTAGCAATCTAAAAATGGCTCAAGAAGTCATTGTTCCTCATAATAGGGAGGCGTCATCTTCAAACACACAATCCAAAGAACAATCATTTGCCTCTATTTTATCAAGTATGGAAAAACAAATGCAACTAAGAGATCGAGGAAATAGAGAATACTCAATATCACAATTACCACTCTCTCCTAAAACTTTTGGAAAACCATCAAACTCTAAACAACAATCAATTGTGAAACATCTTCCGATATTTGATGGAGCATTCATTAGTGCTGGAACTTTATCAGAGGAGACATAAGACAAAGATGTGCTACAGTGGCTATACAAAGATGAAGAAGTTCAACAAAAAGTCAACAATGTCAGAATACCTATAGAAAAATATGGAAAAGGATTCAACATTCTTGAAAAGATGGGATACACTAGAACAGGTCCTATAGGAAAAAGAAAAGAAGGTATCTCAGAACCTATCCAACCTCATACTCAGCAAACTACAGATAAAGCAGGCTTAGGGTATGGACAAGTTACTTTACCAGAAGACATATTCTCTAATCAGCACCAAGATGAATATGAAAATAGACAAGAACAACTTGAAATTGAAAGGGAAGAAGCATCTGCAAAGCAACAAGCACAACCAAACATGAAATGGCAAAAGAAACAATCCTCAAATCAACAAGAGAAACAAACCACTAGTACCTCCCAAGTAGCATTAACTCTCAATCAAAACAAGCATGAACCTAGTACTAATGAAGGAGAGCTGATAGTAAAGTTGACAGAACTCAATCTCAATCCAGAAGAAGTTGAATATGAAAGAAGGAAAGATATAGCAAGACAAATAGAAAAAACACACCAAAAACTATATGAACAAATTTGTAGATTGCAAGCTGCAAGTGAGATAGATTCTGATGAATGGGAATGGGAATCCTATCATTCTGAAGAATCAATTGAGGAAAATTGCTTTAAAGAAGATGTAGGAGTCGATGTAGTTCACATGTATGTAGGACAAACGCTAGGAACTAGTTCACTTGAATTAGAATCACATTCGGCTGACTTGGACTTAATTGAGGACGATCAAGAACTTCTTGGGCGAGGTCATTCTGATGAGGGTACCATTATAGACATTGACATACATATCAAAAACTTTGATAACTCAATCATGACCCTAAATACTCTCGAAACATCTCAACCTGATGATCCTTTACCTCTACTCCACCCCGAACTTATTGAATGGGAAAATGAAGGACATACTGCCATTTATACCTTTCCAAATGACTATGCCATATCTATATATCTTAATGCAATTGAACCCGCAACAACTTCCACCAGGAATTTCAGCAACGCATCTTCCAGCCAAGTGGGTGCCAAATCTCCTAGTCGCAAAAGCGAAAATAAAGAAAACAATATCAGGTCTAATTTTGAAAACCATTTCTTGGCAACATTAGATCAGGAAAAAGTAAAAAGAAAGGACGCATCTAACGGTGAAAACCTCCTCGAGGCACCAGAAGATGGGAAATTTGACACTTTACCTAAGTACTATCAAGAAAGGTCATCAATTTTGATTGAACCAATAGAAGCAGTTAATATTGGGACATCAGAGCAACTAAAGATCCTACATCTAGCAACTTCTCTGTCATAAAAAGAAAGGAAAGAATATATGGAATTCTTTAAACGATGATAAATCAATTTCACCTGGTCATATGCAGACATGCCAGGATTAGATCCAAAGCTTATTATGCATCACTTAAATGTCAATCCAAGAGCCAAACCAGTCAAACAAAAATTAAGAAAGATGCATCCACATATTGCTCTCTTGGTCAAAGAAGAACTAAAAAAAAACTGGATGTAGGATTCATCAGACCTATAGCATATCCTCAATGGGTATCAAACATCGTTCCTATTTCAAAGCTAGACAAAAGTATCAAAGTATGCACAGACTTCAAAGATCTTAATAATGCATGTCCAAAGGATGACTTTCCTTTGCCTAACATTGACATCATTGTAGATTTAACAGCTAGACACTCCATGTTTTCTCTAATGGATGGTTTCTCCAGATACAATCAGATTAAAATAGCACTTGAAGATCAAGAAAAGATAGCTTTCACATGTCCGTGGGGTACTTTCTGCTGGAACGTCATGCCTTTTGGACTAAAGAACGCAGGTGCCACATATCAGAGAGCTATGACAATGATATTCCATGACAAGATGCATACATTCATGGAAGACTATGTGGATGACATCTTGGCAAAATCATACAACGGAGAAGAACATATCGAAATACTAGAAAACATCTTTGATCGGTTAGAGCAATACAAGCTACGACTAAATCCTAAGAAATGTGCCTTTGGTGTCACTTCAAGAAAGCTATTGGGATACATTATTTCAGCTAGAGGTATTGAAGTAGATCTAGCTAAGGTCAAAGCAATCATGGAAATGGCATCTCCCAAGAATATAAGTCAACTCATATCACTACAAGGAAGACTACAGTCAATCAGAAGATTTGTGGCTCAACTAGCAGATAAATATCAACCATTTACCCATCTATTACATAAAAATATTCATTTCAAGTGGGACAATCAATTTGAGGATGCATTCAACAAGATCAAGGCATATCTCATGCAACCACCCATTCTAATGTCATCAATTCTGGATAAGTCGTTATTGCTCTATGTATCGACCACTGAAGTATCATTAGGAGTTTTGCTCGCACAACAGGAGCGAGCCATCTACTACATCAATATAACACTAGTGGGATACGAGCTCAACTATTTCCCAACAGAAAAAGCATGCTTGGCGGTAGTTTTTGCTTCTCAAAAATTAAGACACTATCAATTATCTCACTCCATCAAGTTGATAGCTAAAATTGATCCATTGAAATATTTGCTCAGCAAGGCAACATTGACAAGATGACTAGCAAAATGGATCATGATCCTAAGTGAGTTTGATATCAAGTATGTAGATATAAAAGCTATCAAGGGACAAGTCATCATAGATCAATTAGCAGAGGCACCACTTCAAGATGATCATCCTCTACAGATTGAGTTTTCTGACGCTGATATCCTAACAGTCAGAACAAAAGCATGGCAACTATACTTTGATGGTTCATATACGTAGCACGGATCAGGAGCAGGAATTCTATTTATCACACCACAAGGTCATACAATTTCGAAAGCATACAAATTAAGCTTCCCATGCACCAACAACACTGCAGAGTATGAAGCTTTGGTTACAGGTATCAAAATGGTTGTAGAATGGAACATTACACAACTTCAGGTCTTTGGAGACTCTCAGCTTGTCATCAATCAAATCAATGATGGCTATCAAACAAAAGATGGTGGATGACTTCAATAAATATTTTGTTGAAATCACTTTTGAACAAATTCCAAGAAATGATAACAAAGCAGCAGATGTCATGGCATCACTTGCTTCTCTATTACAAACACAGGAAAATCAAGAGCGTTATGAATTCCTAGTTGAAGAGTTGTTTTACCCGTCTCATAATTGTCTCGATTCCCAAACCATTTGTCAACTTATTGGACATGATTCCTCCCGCTATGGCCAAACTTACACATACCTGAAAGATAACATCTTACCTCCTGACTTATCAAAAAATCAAAAGAGAAACTTTATTTTCCAATCCTCCCATTATACTCTTGTCGCGGATACCCTATTTAAACGAGATCTAGATGGTACTCTTTTAAGATGTCTCGAACAAGAAGAATTTGAGAAGGCCTTAAAGGAAGTCCATAACAGCATTTGTGGCACTCATTCAAGTGGCCTTACCCTTTCAAAAAACTCATATGCTTGGGCTATTATTGGCCGACTATGGAATGGGATTCTTTTCAAATAGCTAGAACGTGCAAACAATGTCAGATCCATGGGAACTTGATTCATGCACCAGCACAAGAACTTCATGCTTTGGCAACATCTTTGCCTTTCTGCCAATGGGGTCTTGATCTAGTAGGAAAAATAAATCATTCTTCATCTAATGATCACAAATTCATCCTTGTAACTATAGAATATTTTACAAAATGGATCGAGGCAGTACCTCTCACAAATATCACAGGAAAACAAATTGCTGCATTTATCTTGAATTACATCATCTGTCGTTATGGAATACCAATGACCATTATCACTGATAATGGGTGACCATTCAAGAATCAAGATGGACAAGAGCTATGTGAGAAGTTTAAGATCTAGCACAGATTCTCCACACCCTATTATCCATAGGGGAATGGGCAAGCAGAAGCATCTAACAAAACTATTCTAAAAATCCTCAAAAAGATAGTGAATGATGCTGGGAAAGATTGGCATATTCAATTAAACCCTACTCTCTAGGCATACTGCACCAGTATTCGCACACCAACATGTGCCACACCTTTCTCTCTTGTATATGGATCAGAAGCCATATTGCTAATCGAAGTAGAGATACCCTCTCTACGTGTATCACTAAAAGGACTTATCCCAGATGAAAAACGAGTATCTAGACTGCAAGAGTTAGAACTGATCCATGAAAGAAGACAAAATGTCTTTGATCATCTAAAGGTATATCAGCAAAGAATGTGCTGAAGTTATAATCACAAGGTAAAACCATGAATCTTTCAAGTGGGAGAACTATTACTAAAGGAAAATCCATGAAATCAATCAGATTGAGAAAAGAAGGGAAAATTTGAACCAAACTGGTTAGGTCCATTTGTGGTCACAGCAATATTTGGGTCAGGGGCATATCAGCTATCAACACAAGACGCAGATCAGCTCGAGGAACCCATCAATAGCATGCATCTAAAGAATTTTTATGCCTTAAAAATCCAAAAATAGTGAAAAAGCAAAAAATCCAAAAACAATGAAAAAGCAGAAAAATCCAAAAATAGTGAAAAAGCAGAAAATCTAAAAATAGTAAAAAATCAAATATGAGAAAAAGTGCAATAAAAATAGATGGTGAAAACCTGGCAAACAGGCGCTATTTGTTGACTAGCTCTGCCATCTATTGGTTCACGCTTTCTTTCGCTTGCATTCTTTTCCATCAGCGCTATTCATATTCATCATAAAGCCTTTGTACATACAGAAGCATCCCAGGTGATTTCTCGTCATGGTTTGGATCATTGACTATATCATATTAAAGGTTTGTTTCTAGGTTGGGGGCAAAAAGTTGCAATCATTTTGAGCTTAATCAAAGCAGGTAGAACAATAGTTAGACAACGTTTGTCAAGCAAAAAACTGAGATACATCCAACATTGAACATAAGATCACATTGTCAACCATTAACTATCACATATCAATCTAAACATGAGAAAACACATATCAATGGATGATATATCTTGACTCATGATTTTAACACTTTGGCAATAATGGTTCAACTATTTTATTTTGATTTTCGGTATCATGATTTCTGAGTAACTCCAGGATGTCTTTGACTAGAGGAGCGAGGAAGGAACATGATATTTTTCTTGTCTATTGTTTGTAAATTAATCCTTAATATGTGCAAAGTTGTCTAAGGAAATGATCATCAAAGTATCATTGAAGACATTTCGGAATTGCATATAGAAATGGTTAATACTGCTTGTTTTACGCAAGCAACACTTTGGTCATCTTGGTTCAATTATACCTCGATGCTTGTGCTAACTTACAATATCAAAACCTAGGAAGTACTGCTCAGGCCATCATGGTTCAATTATACCATTGATGTTTGCACTCACTTCCCACATTTTAAAGGCTCAATGATGAAACAAAGCAATGACTCCATGACCGGTCCGATCACTGCATTGCATTTCATTTTTTTGCATTTGCATTTTAAGATAGATTTGCATTTCATTCTGCATGGGATCACAATGCTCATCTTTTCCAAAGCCAAAGCTAACATGGTGTTATCTCTCTTATTACATGATTGAGTACATTGGACAATAACAAAAATAATCAATTCATTCATCCTGCATGATAAGTTAGTTCATCTCAAGTAACCATTGCATACCAAGACATCATTCATATAAAGAATAAACTCATTCATTCATTTAGTAAGATCATTGCATGACATTCATCTAATCTCAAATCATATAAGGTATCACCATTTCATTGCATTGCATCCATCTCATATTAACATGCATGAGAAAATCATAAAAATATCATAAACATAGAAAGCATTGCATCGCACAAACATCGCATAGAAATTATAAGCATCACCATACATATTTGCATTTGCATACATCATGTAAATATTGCATCATCATATATTTATCATCTAGAATTCATAAGCATATAAAAATTAAATCATACATCATGAAAGTAACTGCACATCATAATCATATGTCAAATAGAATGCATCCATCATTTCATAGGTCATGTAGAGCGAATAGAATCAACTACATATCATATCATCAAAACAAGATCAATGTCCAAGGTACAATGATATCACAAAATATATGAGATACATCACAACTATACATCACAAGAATCATAAATATCTCATCACAAAAAGGTGTGTACATAAATAGATCAATGTCCCATATCAGTGTGACCACTCAGACGCGGAGCGGAACTCTATCCTGATGCGGCAGGTAGAGTAGCACTAGCTGGTACCCCTGTCTCTGAGTCCCCACCTGAGGGAGCTCTTTGAAGAGGCCCTATCACTCCTCGACTCTCAGTCTAGCTCTACCCCGATCTCCTGCTCAACTATGAAAATCTTGGAGCCCTCTGATTAGGAGGAACAATAGAAAAGTATAAGGTCCTGTAATACTCAGCCTCTCGGATCCCCTGACGCATCATCTTTAGGGTGCTCTTCCCTGAAGTAGACCCTCCTGACAACTGTACCTATGTCTCAGCCTGCCAACACCTATCCATAGCTGCATCTCTCTCGACTAGGAGAGAAGCCATCTGAGTCTCTAGTTGGGCCATCTGAGAGTCCCTCTCTACTACTCGACTCTCTAGCTACTGAACCTAAGCCTGTAGGTCCATAATCTAAGCCTACTACTGATGCAACGACATCCTAATGAGGATCTGTCGAGGTGCCTCTGCGTGTGGCTACTTAGCCCGTGATACTGTCATAGGTACCTGCTCAACTGGGGGTCCCTCCTGCTCTGAAACCTAATGTCCCTGATCCCCTAGACCTGATCTCCTACATCTAAACCACCCAGGGCATCCAATCTATATATACATCTCTAGTAGATCCAGAAATGCTAGCTCCCATGGTGCTTGTCACTACCACTGCCACTGCTCGACCATCTCCCCCACCATCATCTCCTCCCTCATCATCTCTAGCACCATGATATCCTACATCTCCTCCATATTCATCCCCATCTCCACTATCATCTCTCCCCTCACCATCCCTTCATCATCTAGGAGCTCTGCATCGTAGCCTCTCATCATCCTCATCAAAAACTGGCTCTAGCTCATCTGGACATGTCTTCCTCGAAAACCTGTGTACAATACAGTGCATAGCATGCTCATGTGTCATCCTGCTATCCATCATGCCTGGAAGATGATCCCAATCAACTGGCTCCAATGATCGATACTCTGCGCAGGCCTGGTCATATGAAATAGAAGGCCCCCAAGTAGCCACATCCAATCTCCGATGAGCATAATGAGTTGTACCCTATGGCATCCCCTGTATCCTGCCATACTGTCTCAACACCCTCATACAAAGGAATCACTCGATGACATAGGGTGTCGATCCAATAAGATATCATGTCATGAATACATACGGCATCTCCACTGCATCCTCGGGCCAAATCTCACAGTCCCTGTATGGTCTCCATATCACAGTATCCAAATCATCCAAGGTCCATTGCTAGTACTCTAATTTGCCCAGCTTTCACTGGACAATAATACCTGGATACCCCTCCGCATAAGGCCTCCCTACAAGTCTATCTCTGTCAGCCAATGGTCGTGTGATAGGTAAATGCTCCCAAGCCCATATATGAAGCACAGTCACCCCTGCTGATAACGCAGCTGATCCCTGATACACAACTCGGTGCAAGTCATGATACAAATGCACCAACATACATGACCCCCATGCAAAGCGGGTCCCCTCTATCACCATCTGCTCAAGCAGATGACTCCATCCAACAGATAATCCCTTTGACAATAGATAATCCCTTTGACCTATGATTGGAACAAAGGAAGCCTCCAATAAATCCGGCAAGCACAGCCGGTAATGTGGCATATCCTAACTCTAGCATCTCTTGCCATGCAATATCATACCCACCTATCTCGTCATCCTCAAACACTCTGCAAATTACCTCTATCCCACCCCACTCACTAAGATCATAATATACTAGATCACCCATCACAGGGATGCGTAGAATCTGATAGACATCCTCAGGTGTCACTGTAATCTCTCCCGTTGGCAAATGAAATGTGTTATGCTCACTATGCCAACGCTCTGCTAAAGCTGTCAATGTATATGGTGAAAATGGATAAAACAATAACGATATTGAAAGGCTAAATGAATTAAACCACAAAACCCTAGCCTAACAACAACAAAGATCCACCATAACATATGAAGATTACCTAAGACAATGCAAATCAAATGAAATCACAAAGATTATACCATCACATGTCCAATAGGGTTTTGATCTCCATTCTTCCTATCTCCATTGATCTTGCTTGATATATTTGCTCTCAGATTTTATGTGCACAAGAGCTCAACAAAGAACGGAAGGTGGTTGCAAGTAGGATCGCATATGCCACTATATGAAATGGATGGATAAGATTGAGAGGTGTAAAAGGAGGTCAACTATGATTAGAGGGTAAGTAAAAGAAATAATAAAATAATGAAAGGGGTAGGTAGTGTATGAATTAAGAGATGAATGACATGTGTCATGGGTATAAAAGGTTAATGAATTAATTAAATAAATAAAGATTTATTTAATTAATAGAAGAAGTGGGATCAATTAAATAAATAAGATATTTATTTAATTTAGGAAAAGGATAATTTAAATAAATAAATGTATTTATTTAAATGAGAAATAAGGCTAGAAGAGGATAAATGAATTAATTAAATAAATAAAGATTTATTTAATTAATAGAAGAATTAAGCTTAGATAATTAAATAAATAAAATATTTATTTAATTAGACATGACAATTTTGGGTGTCTACATTTTGCCCCTCTTTGAGATAATGCAGCTTGTCGCATTGTTTCAAAGAAGATAAGATGAACTGATACAGAGTTGCCCCAAGATGGGAATGATATGCCCCCTCGAGAGATTGGATGAAAATGTGTGAAAAGACCACAGACAATATGTCGATAAGAAAGACGGGATAGAATGGACTGACCGGATAAAGTGACAGAGTCACGAGATAATGAAGACTGACTCGGGAGACGAGGGCTAGGGCTAGGGCTAGGGTAGTCTATAAGATAGAACATGAGGGAAAATATATCCTCATTGTCATCCACACATCCACGAGAGCAGAGTGCAGAGTGAAATAGAGCAGCAGCAATCAGCAGCGATGGCTTTTGTTCATAGATTCGATCGCGTTCATCGATTCCATAGGCTAGCAGAGGTAGGAGAGCCGATAAGTACCACAAAACCTCCTCGTACTTTGTTGCATTTATTGTTGTCATTAATGCATGCTAGATAGGGTAATAAATGCGCTCTAGGTTAGGGTCCAAAAAATGTTAAAAACATCCAGGCGCATCTGCGTTGGTGCCAGGTGCGTCTGTGTTTGTGCCAGGTGCATCTGTGTTTGTGCTGGAAAAGGCATCTGTGCATAATGCGGTCACGTCTGCGCTATGTAGGCATGTCTATGCTAAGAAGGCATGTTTGTGTCGTCCAGGTGCATCTATGCAGAGCATAGGCACATTTGTGTGCTTCAGGCGCGTCTGTGTAAAACAGGCACATTTATGCAGTCTGTAAGCGTGTTTATGTCAGGAAAATATGTTTGTGTCAAAAAAAAAGTGAATTTGTGTCTTCTAGGTCAAATCGGCAGTTCTGTGATGAACATACGCTGTCAATTGGATAAGCTGCTGAAAGGATACACTCAAGCAGGTCCTCTAAGGAAGACTAGGATTGCAAATAGGGCTAGGATTGACAATTCTGTGATAGAACATACATTGCCAATTAGAAAACTACTCAAGAGGATTCACTCAAGAAGAGGCCCTAGGATACGATAGATCAAGGCACTTTGTGATGAACAGTGAGTACCAAGATATAGTACTTTGTGATGAACAGTGAGTACTAACATATGAGTAGCACTTTGTGATGAAGAGTGAGTGCAAATGTGAGGAGCACTTTGTGATGGACAGGAAGTGCAAATGTGAGCAGCACTTTGTGATGAACAGGGAATGCCAAACACGTAGTACTTTGTGATGAATAGGGAGTACCACTCGGATAGAAGCAACACTTTGTGATGAATAGGGAGTGTCACTAGGATCGAGTACCATATGCACTTAGATAAAAAGTAGCATTTTGTGATGAACAGGGAATGCCACTATGACTGACATGATTGATTTCCTTGACTGCAGGAGTATTTGCCTATGTTGGAGTCATGGGAGAGATTCCCGTCGATGCAGAGATTGTGACCTGAACTGACCTTTGAGGACCGAGTGGCTATTGAGGCTATGGGTCTTAGACATTATCTATATGTGCCTGAGTTTCGGACAAACATGGGACTACTGACTGCACTGACGGAGAGGTGGCACTCTGAGACTTGTACCTTTCATTTGTCGATGGGTGAGATGACAGTCACCCTGGAGGATGTATACAGGATCCTGAGGAAATCGATCAATGGGGAGCTGATTCTCTATGATCGAGACGGAGACAAGGAGGCCTTGAGACGAGTGTTCCGGGACCCAGGACTGGAGATGAGGGCAGGGCATGTGGCATGGGATACCATGACACAGACAGGATTGGCACTACCAGCAGTGATAGGAGGAGCGATCAGTGGGTTCCTGTGTCTGGATAGAGTGACACGACGGTTGGCTGTGGGCTAGAGAGGTGCATTGGAGACACTGGTGACACAGCACACCAAATATGCCTGGGGACCGTGCATGCTGGCACACCTATATTACGAGTTGCATCAGTTTGTGTACCATGGGTCAGTGGGATTGGGTTGTGGGGTCACATTGTTACAGGTGTAGGCCTATGAGCATCTACCAGTGAGGAGACCAATACACTTTAGGGGCAAAGGTCACAGATGCAGTTTCATGCATTTGTACGATATGATCACCTCGCAGCCACAGATTGGCAGGTTATAGCACTGGCGGTGGGTTATTGATGACATTGATATGGTTATATGGAGGCCGTATCTAGGATGCGAATAGTGGGAGGATGATGTAGTAGAGCTACCCTACACCTTCTGGAGTAGGTATCTGATTGGGCAGATGCCCTATGTACTGGAGAGGCAGCTAGTGGACAGGGTGGGCAAGCAAGCGGCAAGATCCAGCGGATGCCACGGGGTTCAGGCATGTATGCACGGACTGTCAGGGATCAGGCGCAGTTTGGGCCCTTACTATCATATGATCAGGCTGTTACACAACTAGTAGAGATGATGCCCCTACCCTAGGACATATGGCCAGAGATTAAGGACGTCGGCATGGATGCAGAGTACACAGGATATTGTGCCGAGCATCCATTCCCATGCCTGACAGATCTAGGAGAGCTACTAGATGGAGATGGTGGTGGGGATGGTAATGATGATGGAGATGATGGGGGTAGAGGCTGACGGAGGAGGGGGGCAGTTCGAGAGAGGAGGGTGGCGCCGTGGAGGGAGGGTGGAGAGGATAGGCAGGCTTAGGTGGTGAGGGGTCACGGTGGATTACCGCTATAGGTGCCAACAGCACAGGGTCCTAAATAGGTGCAGGGATAGGGACAGGTACAGGGATAGGTACAGGTACCACCACCAGTACAGGCATAGGCATAGGGGTAGGCATCCATACAGGAGGAGCCATAAGCAGAGCCATAGGGGGCTGAGGCAGAAGACGATGAGCTGACTGAGCTGAGGGAGATCTGCCAGGGATAGGCAGATGAGATCCAGGACCTGGAGAGGGAGAGGGATAGAGTCAGGAGGCGGCTCAGAGATACTGAGCAAGAGCGGGACCAAGCCATTCAGCGCTACATAGAGGCTGAGACAGCACTGAGGGCTGGGAGGCAGGCAGGAGAGGACACAGGGGCTGGATATGCCTATGTCCTGCGGGCAGGGGAGGAGATCGCTTATTGGCGAGATCTCTATTATGGTGCAGTGCTAGCTGATCAGTGGGCGAGGAGCTTCCATAGACCATTGCGGACAACGACAGCTACGAGAGGGAGCTGGAGGAGACATGCGTCTAGTGGTGGGGTTATGGGTCCTCCACCACCACCAGATAGAGGGGATAGGAGGGATGATCCTGGGGCGGGTCTTTCAGGGGCTCAGATTCTATCGAGGCCGGGTGGCTCCGAGGGAGGGAGTTCATCATAGTCGTAGAGGGCTCCCTATGTATCAGTATTGTATCATTTTTGTATGATGATGTAGACACCTATGGGTGATTGTAGCCATATGATTTTGACATCATTGTATCATGACACTTTTGATTTATATATATGAGATGATTCATCTTTGCGGTAGCTATATGCATGTGTACTTATGTGATGAGATGTATTTCTATAATGTATGTTTCTATGTGATGCTTATGATATGGATGCAAATATGTACATAATGAAATGCAATATTTTTGTGTTCTTTTATGTTTTATATGTGTATGCATGATGCAAATGTGAATGTATGTAATGCAGATGAATATGATAATGCAAATGTAAATTGTGCTAACAGGTGTTGTGTGTAGGATGTGATGTAGTTGTGATATCTATATGTATGTATGAAACGCTTATATGTGGTAATGCAGGTGCAACTACATGAAATGCAAATGTTTTTGGTGTGTCATTATACTCAGTCATGCGATAGCAGACTATGTAGACTCAAGATGGACGATGGAAGTCAATCAAGAAAGGGGGATGAAAGATAGAAGATATGAAAGTGAAAGAGCTTCTTGTGTGTTATCATCATTGAGCTTTATTATGGCAAAATAGGTTATGACAATCGAAGCATATGTTCGACCCAGAAAGTCATTGTACCCATTTGCATGGAGATAAGACAATCACAAACAAGGAATGCCCCAGTTCACACTAGACTCATAGTGTCCTCATATCCTTGGACAAGTCATAGCCTTACTAAGAGACAATCCATAGACAACAAATACAAATAGGTGACGATACCCCATCCTCGCCTTTCTATTCAAAGACATCCCGGAGATAGAATCTCTAGTCAAAGACATCCTGGAAAAGCTAAAAGACATGTCACCAAAAGATAAAATCAAAAGAAAACCAAGACTCGACACCAACATCCACTGTAGTCCTCAAATTTAGTGTCTCTTGTCACTTGTATAAGTCTTATTTGATTGTGGTCACAATGTTTACTTTCACAGAAAGGATAGATAGCACTGAACCATATGTTGTCTGAGTCTGTTGAAAGATTTGATTTTGTTGAAGCCCATTGTTGCTGCTGTGTCTCATATGAAACTGACTGAATCCATGAAACTGATACTTTATTATGGAGAAGATGAAACTTTATTGTAGATTGGCGATGCAAATGTTGCTTTATTGTGGATTGTGCGTGGATAGACTGAAGGAAGCTAGAAGAAACTGTACTCCTCGAAACGTGTGATGTTCTTAGTTCCACACCCATCATTAGACGTAGGATTTTCCTTAGCCACAGATAGGATCTGATTTATTATGGATGGAAAGGGAGTGAAAAGGGAGGTTTATTATGAATGGCTAACCAATCTTGGGTAGATCAATAACAAGCCATGATGGGAATGGGTAAGTTTATGATGAACGAATAGGTTGTGCATGTGTGCAAAGTGAAAGGATGAAAGTGAATCCTGAAGGAGGGAGGAGCAATGTCTCTACGCATGGCGTTGGTGACCTAGTTTTCACCATGGTACTTGCCCAAGGCGCCACCGAAGTGGTTTTCACTGTTGGACAAAATTATTTCTCTTTACTTTTTTCGATTTTTCAATGTTTTTTGTATCACAAGGCGCCTGTTTGCTAGGTTTCCACCAAGTAACGATTTTTTTGTTTTTATGATTTTTTTTGTATTTTTGAATTTTTTGAATTTTTTTGTATGTTTTGAAATTTTTGATTTTTTTTTTTGTTTTAAGATATTCCAAAGAGCTATGTGTAGAACCTGCGAAGGTGCATGTTATTGATAGGATCCTCCAAAGGTTCACCTTCTGTAGTTGAGAGCTGATATGCACCAAATCCATATGTTGCTATAATGATGTAAGGACCAAGCCAATTTGGTTCGAACTTGCCCTTCTTCTCTCTGTCTTGCTGATTTTTGGGGTTTTATCTGATAACCAAATCACCTACCTCAAATATGCGAGGCTTGACCTTGTGATTGTAGTTATGACTCATTCATTGTTGGTAAGCCTTGAGATGATTAAAAGCAGTTTGTCTTCGTTCATCCAGTAGTTCAAGTTCTTGTAAGCGAGAGACCCTATAGTCTTCATCACTGATAATGTTTTGCAAAGAGACTCGTAAAGAAGGTAGCTCAACCTTAATAGGCAGGATGGCTTCAGCACCAAAGACAAGTGAATAGGGTGTAGCTCCTATAGGTGTGCGAACACTTGTGCGGTATGCCCAGAGTGCAAGATTAAGTTGAATATGCCAATTACGGCCAGCATCGTCGACTGTCTTTTTTAGGATTTTAAGAATTGTCTTATTAGACGCCTTAGCTTGATCGTTACCTTGGGGGTAATATGGCGTGGAGAAATGATGGGAAATATGGAAGCGGTCACAGAGTTCACGAACATCCTAATTTTTGAAGGGACGCCCGTTATCAATGATAATGGAAACAGGAATACCGTATCAGCAAATGATATAGTTGAGGATGAACGTAGCGATCTATTTTTTAGTGACCTGTGTGAGAGGCACGACTTCAATCCATTTTGTGAAATACTCTGTGGCAGTGATAATGAATTTATGACCATTGGAAGAAGGAGGGTGAATCTTGCTTATGAAATCGAGTCCCCACTGAGAAAAGGGCCAAGGAGATGCAATTGGTTGAAGTTCTTGTGCTGGCGCATGTATGAGGTCTCCATGAATTTGACATTGCTTACATTTCTTAACAAACTAATATGAGTCTTTTTCTATATTGGGTCAGTAATATCCAGTCTTGATGAGTTTCTTGGCTAAGGTAGGACCACTAGCATGTGGACCACATATCCCTTCATGTAATTCACGTAACACAATTTGAGCTTTGTCACTTTCTAAACATCTAAGAAGAGTGCCATCTAGACCTCGCCGGTATAGGATATCAACTAAAATGACATATCGAGAGGATTGGTGAATGAAAGTGCGATGTTGGTTATTGGATAGATCAGGAGGTAGGGTATTGTCACGAAGGTATGTGAAGATGGAACCATATAACTGAGACTTAGGACCGACAACACATATCATCTCAATAGGAATGATTTCATATGAAGGAACCAAAAGGTTATCCACCAAGAACTCATAGCGGGTCTCATTTGGAGGTAGATCGATCAGTGAAGCAATTGTAGCCATGGCATCTGCGGCTCGATTATGTTCTCTTAGTATTTGCTCAAAGTCTATCTTTGTGAAATGTTGTTTTAGGTCATCCACCATTTTTTTATAAGGCATTAATTTTTCATCCTTTGTTTGGTAATCATCAATTGCTTGATGAATTACAAGTTGAGAGTCCCCAAAAACACGAAGTTCCTGGATCTTCCACTGAACTGCAATTTGTAATCCAATTGTTAATGCCTCATATTCCGCTATATTATTAGTGCAAGGAAATGATAAGCAGTATGATTTTGGTATAGAATCCCCTTGAGGAGTTATAAAGAGGATCCCAGCTCCTGCCCCATGCTATGTGTATGAGTCGTCGAAGTACAGTTGCCATGGCTTTGCATGTGACATTGTTAAAATGGATTCATCTGGAAATTCTGAACTTAGAGGAACATCATCTCTCATGGGGGCATCTGCTAATTGATCTGTGATGGCTTGTCCTTTTATTGCTTTTCTATCCACATACTCGATGTCGAATTCACTCAGGATCATTACCCATTTGGCCAGTCGTCCAATAAGTGTCGCTTTATTGAGAAGGCATTTCAATGGATCTATCCTTGCAATCAACTTAGTCTTATGAGTGAGCATGTAATGTCATAATTTCTGTGAAGCAAAGACCACGGTGAGACATGCACACTCGATTGGTGTGTAGTTCAGCTCATATCCCACCAATGTGCGACTAATATAGTATACTGCTTTTTCCTTGCCCTCAGCAATTTGTTGTGCTAAGAGTGCCCCCAGTGTTGTTGGAGTAGCTGATATGTATAGTAACAAAGGCTGATCTGGAACTGGTGGCATCAAAACTGGTAGATTCAGAAGATAATCTTTGAGTGTCTGGAAAGCTTGTTGACAGTTATCATCCCATTTGAATTTGATGTTTTTATGTAGCAGGTGCTGAAACGGATTACACTTATCTGCAAGTTGTGCTATGAATCTTCGTATGGACTGGAGTCTCCCTTGTAAAGACCAAAGTTGACTGATATTTTTTGGTGGTTGCATCTCCAAGATGGCCTTGACTTTTGCTAGATCAGCTTCAATTCCTCTTTTGGATACAATGAATCCTAGGAGCTTCCCGGAGGTTACTCCAAAGACACATTTCTTGGGGTTTAATCTTACTTTGTATTTTTTCAACTGATCAAAGACAACTGAAAGTATGTCCAAATGTGTATTTCTATCTATTGATTTTCCCAAGAGGTCATCGACATAATCTTCCACAGTTACGTGTGTGAGATCATGAAAGGTAGTAGTCATGGCTCTTTGATATGTAGCACCTGCATTTTTTAGCCTGAAGGGCATGACATTCCAACAGAAGGTTCCCCAAGGACAAGTGAATGATGTTTTGTGTTGATCCTCGGATGTGATCTTTATTTGATTATAACCAGAGAATCCATTCATCAACGATAACATTTCATGACCTGCTGTGAGATCGACAATCAAGTCAATATTTGGTAATGGGAAGTCATCCTTAGGACAAGCTTTGTTGATGTCTCTGAAATCTGTACATATTCTGATGCTGCGATCTGGTTTACTGACAGGCACTAAGTTGGAGATCCATTTAGGATAATCAATTGGGCATATGAATCTGACGTCCAATAATTTCTCAAGCTCTGCTTTGACCAATAATGTGACTTGTGGATGCATCTTTCTTAATTTTTGTTTCACTAGTTTTTCCCCCGGTTTAACTATCAAATGATGCATTACCAAATCCAGATCCAATCCAGGCATATTAGTGTATGACCAGGCAAAGTTGATTTGTCATTCTTTGAAGAAACTTATGAATTTTGACCTTTCTGACTCCATCAACGATTGAGCCAGGAATATGTTGTGTGGAACCTCTTATGTACCAATGTTTGTTTTGATAGTCTCCTCTACCAACATGGATGACTTTTCCTCATATGATGCCGGGAGAATGTCGAGCCTTCCATCTTCGGGTGCCTCAGAGAGGTTTTAGCCCTCAGATACGTCCTTTCTTTTTACTTTTTTGGGGTCAGACAGCGCCACAGTGTGGTTTTCGCCATAAGACCCTTGGTTTGTTCTTATTTTCACATTTTTGCAACTGGAAGGTCTGACACCCTAACCAAAATATGCCACGCTATTGAGTTCTATAGTGTATCCCGCTTTATGGTCCCTTGGGGGAAGATCATCTCGTATGCCAAGATAGTCAATAAAAGCTTCATCATTTTGGAATGTGTCAAACTATGCAGGTCCTTCATGATCCCAGTCAATGAGTTGGTGGTGAACAAGGGGAAGGCCTTTAATGTCTTCGAAGTTAGCAGGGCTAAGAGTGAAGATGCAATTATATTTGGGTATGTCAAGGTAATTATCAAGGTCATCGATGGCACTCTCCTCATTAATCTCGATCACGAACGAATCCAAATTATCATCACTAGTAGCGCATTCTAGAATAGGTGTTCTCATCCTATGTGATTTCAACATAGGACCTTGAGAAAAGGACTGTATGGAATCCTCACAGGTTATTTCTTGACCAACTTTGAATCTTTTATAAAATTCCTCTTCTTCTGTGGGTTCATCTGGCTCTCTGAATGTCTCAGTGAGCTCGTAGTCACTGAAGGATTTGTCTGAACCCCATTCCCATTCGTTGGAGTCTGTGGAATAGCGATCCTCTTGTTGAATTTTGGCAGCTTTGATTTGTAAGGCTTCTTCTATCCTTTGAGTGTGGACCTTGGAAGTCAGGAAACCAAGTCCTTTCGAGCATTTCTTTTTGAAAGTCAATTCAGGTTGTAAAGGTTCAATGATGCCTTCCTTTCGTAACCCAAGAGGGCTTTTTCCATCATACCCAAATTTTTGTAGGATCTTGAAACCTTTGCCATATTTCTCACATGGTAGACTGATGTGATCTTGTGTATCATCTTCAATGTCTTTGTATAGCATTTTGTATAAGTCTTCCTCTTCCAGTTCACCCCATCTTTGAAAGGTAGTAGGGTCCCATTTGAGTACAATGATGGATACTTGCTTGTTAGGATGTGGTCTTCCATATTCTTTTGGTGAACTCATGACTTCTTGTAAGTACATGGTCTGATTTAAAGTGTATTCCCCCATGCCCTTGTTCTGAAATTTGCCTTTAAGCTCACCTTGTTTTGATGTCGAAGGTTTTAATGACTCAGGATCAATGTATGCCGAAGAAGGAATAGCTTCGTGATTACTGGGAATGATGGTCTCGGTTTTTTATCTCAGGTTATTGCAGTATATGAATGGATTAGGATCACCGTTAACTATTACCTCCACTCTATTGTGAGGAAACTTAATGCATTGGTGATATGTAGATGGGACTACCCTCATTTCATGAATCCAAGGACGTCCTAGCAATATGTTGTAAGTCAGATCTAGATCTAGGACTTGACAAACCACATCCTTCGTAACTGGCCCAACTCTGAGAGGTAAGGTGATTGTGCCCTTGGATGAATGCTCTTCATCATCATATGCCTTGATGGTAATTTTGTTTGTAGAATTCATAGCTTTATCAGAATATCCCAATTGTTTAATTGTGCTCAATGTACAAATGTTTAGACCAGCTCCTCCATCTATCAGGACTCATTTTATTCAATGTTTGTGTATGAAGGCTTCAATGTGTAGTGGTGCATTATGTGGCTGACTTATGGAGGCGTCGTCAGCTTCTATGAATGTAAGGGAATGTGGAACGGAAAGGTATCCCACCATGGCTTGAAACTGGTCCATGTTCAGATCAGTAGGAACAACAGTGTCTCTCAAGATTTTGTCAAGAATAGCCTTATGTGTGGGGGATATGCGTAGGAGCTCAAGAATGGAGATGAGCGCGGGTATTTTCCCTAATTGTTCTACAAGGTCATACTCAGGCTTGGTTGATGAAGAAGGGGTGTTTTTGGCTGGAGCACCTTGCAAAGTGAATTTACCTCAATGGGTTGTAACATGACATTCAGAGGTAGGTTCGGAAGAAGATCCAACACCTTTTAGGACAATCTTGGGTCTCCGGGTAGAATTCTCAGGGTTTTTGTCCTTGATGATAATGGTAGAGACGTAATTGTCCATCAAAATGTGATTTATACTTGAATCATAGTTATAGGTTGCTCTGGTATAGTTGGTTTGGTCATCTATGGCTTTAACTTTTCCTTTGTCATGTTTTGGGAATGGTTCCTTAAACATTTCATGTTCTTGATTGGATGAGTGTCCCTCAATCTCAATGTCACCCCTATCAATGATATCTTGTATGATGTTCTTCATTCGATGACAATTTCCTATCTTATGACCCTTGCTCTTATGAAATTCACAATACTCATCATCATTCCACCAATTTGGTTTAACCTTTGGTTCATATGGAGGAAAATCTGGAACTGTGATTACCTTGTTTGCCACTAGCTTCTTGAAAACTGACTCAAGCGGTTCTCCCAATGGAGTGTACTTCCTTCATGATCTAGAAGTTGTTTGAGTATTCACTTGATTGTTTGTAGAACTTGATCCTAAAAAAATAAATTTGGGTCACACTGTGTTGGCATCAACAACACCATCATTGACTGTGTTCTTGTTTTTATTCCAAAATCTTGGCTTGTCCTTTCCTTTAAATTCATCTTTATCTTCCTTGAATATCTTAATGACTCCTTGTTCAATTAGGACCTTCTATGTTGCTAAGGATTTTTCAATGACATCCTTGAAGGTGGACAAACAAGCTTTCCTTATATCATATCTAATGTCTTTGTTAACATTTTGGGTGAACATCTCTACCATTTGTTTTTGTGGAATTTCACAAGAGCATTTGCTGGCTAGATTTCTCCATCTTTGTAAAAATGATGAAAAAGATTCTCCATCCCTTTGCTTAGTGCTGCACAAAGTAGTGACTAATATGTCTGTCTCTATGTTGTAGGAGAAATGTTGGATAAATGCCTCTACTAAGTCACCCCATGACTTAATACTAGGTGGGAGTTGGGAGAACCATTCCATAGCTTGATCACCTAGGCTTTGTGGGAATAATCTCATCAAATATGTCTCTTCTGTTGCTACCTCAATACAAGCTGTGAAAAACTATCTTATGTGTGCCTTAGGATCCCCTTTTCCTCTATACTTATCAAATTTAGGCATCACAAAGTGTGTAGGAAAAGGAGGCATTGGAATGCTCTTGTCAAATGGATAAGGACATATGTCTCTCATTGTGTATGTTGGCTTTGGTGTATTTATGTCCTCTATTTTCTTTTGTAAGTCCCTGATTTGTTGTTCCAAATTGCTCTTAGGTGGAGATCGACTTCTTGGACCATACCCCATGCTTGAGGCACCAATTGGAGGAGGAGCATGTTGCATATATGGATGATATTGATCATACACATGTTCATATGGAGGAGATCTATAATGATGTTTCATATATGGACCACTTGGTATAGATTCATGTTGAGGAACGCCATATCAATTTTGTCCATGTATACCATACTCTACAGGCATGTCATGTTCTAATGTGTTACCCCCAAATTTGACACGAGGTTTCCTTGTGTCCAAATTTTGAGCATGCCTTTGAATATCCAATTGCTTTGGTGGTTGATCCTTAGCATTGGTATGTGATTGAGCATATCTTTCTCCATAAGACTTCCATAATGGTCTGCGAAGGTGAGTATCATATGCTTGACCATGTGTATGTGGGACCTCTGGTTTTTGAAACAAAGATGATGGTGATTCAGGTACCATATATGGTCCTCTATTGCCTCCACTATTAGGTCTCCTTTGATCCATGTTGGAGTGAGTTTGTTGCGAAGGTCGATTTTCCATTATTTGAGACATGTCAAAATCATGAGGTATCTTGGCTCCACTTTTTGCCATCATTTGTAAGAAGTATTGTCTATCTCTCTTCATTATTTCCTCAATCAATCGATTGAAGTGGGGGTCCATAATGGATTCTTCCACATCTGTTGAATGTACGGAAAAGTTGTCCATATTGTCATTATGTGTATCATTGTTGTTTGTAGTGTCCATGTTCTCAACATTTGGAATGTTTCTATAGGCATCCATGTCAGGTAATGTGTTATGATCAGTATTGAAAAAGACATCATTGTCATACTCATAGACACTCATGTTTGCAAACTCTTGAGCCTCTTTAGTTTCTCTCCTAGATTTTTGAAGACAGGTTTCAACCATGAACTAGGTATTGACCAAGATGTGTTAGACTAGATGAAAATGGAAAAAGTATGGAAGACCAAGAGTTGGATGGAATGTAAATGAATCTGAGGTTTGCTTGCAATGTCCAAAGTGTAAGACCAAGTATGTATGTAGTAGAGTAGGTGTGACTTCCAAAGAGAGGATAGTTTCTCTTGATGAGGTAAGTTGACCTTGACTCTAAGTAAAACCAAATGAGACCCAAAGGTGATAGACCTTGATGAGGGACCACTTAACAAAGTGTTGTTGTATGTAGTGTGTTGACAAAGTATGATGAGGACAAGCAAGTGACCTTTTGACTCAAGTTTAGACAAATGTGAATGTAATGTGAGGTGTAAAGCAATGATGGACTTTGTGAGACCCAAAGACAGGTTGAATGCTAAATGAACCCTGGAGAAATGACCTAGGAAGCTCAAGAATTCCGAAACTGACTGTGTTTGTTTGCTGGACTATAAAAGTTTTTTTCAATTCTGAACATAGACGCGCCTGTATACTACACAGACACGATTTCCTGACATAGATGTGGTTTTGTTTAACATAGATGCACTTCTGAGATTTTTGTAAAGTGTACTGTTGATTCTGGACACACAGATGCGTTTCTACCCTTCACAGACACGGTTATACAACACAAACGCTATTATATCAGACATAGACGCGTTTATGCAAAATTTGTGCAAATTTTTCCAATCTGTGAAGTCATTTTTGTTGTGACCAAATCTGACTGTTTGACTGTTTTTCGTGACAAGAGGACACAGTGTTGATGAAGACCCAATGTTTGCAAGTGTCTAGACTCAAAATGACTCCAAGAAAAGTGTGTTGTTTGATGTAAAAATGTTTTTCATGCACTTGAAGACAAAAAAGACACAATGTTTCGCTGTTTGGTCTTGAATGTTTTGAATGTTTAAAATAAGTCAAGCACAATTCTTATGGCTCGCCAAGACAATAGTTGTTGATCCCACATGGGGTTTTACCCCCGAGGCTACACTATTCAGAGCGGATACTTAGATGCTTGACCTCACTGGCTCCACCCTCGACACTCACTTCTCGAGTTAGCCAAACATCAGTCCCCATGAAAACTCCCCGTGGTGAACTTTGTATCTCTACTAAGAACCGTATGTGTGTGGTCCGCTACCAGAGGTCCGACCTCCTGCCCCAACAACTAGAAGGATTTGGGCTTCTAAAACAAAAAGGTTCTAGTAAGGGCATCCGCTCGTGTGGCCATACATGCGACACTTTCAGCTCTATAAATACAGAAGGCTCCCAGCCGGTAGGGGTTACGCCCTACAACCGATCAAATAAATTTGATCAAACAGGTTTATGGGGAGACATAGTGTCGGTATGAACTAATCAGCACACGTTATTCATAGTTTTCACCATGAATACAGTTATTTATAGTGGTTTGGAAGAAGATGGCTTTTCTTTTGCTACCACTTGGGTCGTTCTCTTCTCACTAGTAGTCCTAATGACCACACGGGAAGATAGGCCCTCTAAAAATTAAACAAAAAGAGCCTATTGCTCAAGACAAAAAAGACAATGATTCAATTTTAGTGCACCAATTGAAGTGTTTGCTAGTCTATGAAAACAAAGCACACAATAAAAATCCAAAAAACCCTTGCCAAGGACCTGCACCAAAAAGTTGTTAGTAGTTTGGATTGTTTCAAATAATCACCCCTTCCTGCAAGCACACAAGTTAGGTAAATTTTAAATCCAAAAGACTTTGTGAAAATAGGGGCCTTCAACAAAACGATTTTGCTTTTAAGACAAGCTGCACCAATTTTGTTAGCTAGATCTGAAAATGTTAGCTCAAAATAAACTGGATCTGAAACCTTAAATGCAAGACCCAAAACTAAATCAATAAACTCAAAAAAAAAAATGAAACCAATGCATAGAGACGCGGTTACCTTCGACACAGACGCAGTTACCTTCGACACAAACGTGACTCCCTGACGCAGATGCGCTTCTGTGAGACACAGACGCGACTCCAAAACCCAGACACAACTTCTAGACACAAACGCGTCTAAAAACACCGCAGATGCGACTGAGGAACACAGATGCGGTTTTTGGAATCTGCAAAATAAAATATTGTCGAGGACATAGACGTGAATCCAGATGTCACAAACGCGGCAAAAAATAAAAAACGCGATCCGAAAGTACACAGACGCGAAAATATCAAAATGCTGTCGAAAATGTCAGATCTGCAACTTCAAAACACAAAATCTGCAACAAGGATGTTAAATGCAAAAAGGGAAAAGAGTCCCACTGGGCATGCCAAAATGTATATGGTGAAAATGGATAAAACAATAATAACGATATTAAAAGGCTAAATGAATTAAACCACAAAACCCTAGCCTAACAACAACAAAAATCCACCATAACATATGAAGATTACCTAAGACAATACATATCAAATAAAATCACAAAGATTATACCATCACATGTCCAATAGGGTTTTGATCTCCATTCTTCCTATCTCCATTGATCTTGCTTGATATGTTTGCTCTCAGATTTTATGTGCATAAGAGCTCAACAAAGAACGGAATGTGGTTGCAAGTAGGATCGCATATGCCAAGTAGTCAAATTGATCAAGTGATTAGCCAGGGTTTGATAATGAAGGAAGCATCTCCTTATATAGAAGACACTATATGATATGGATGGATAAGATTGAGAGGTGTAAAAGGAGGTCAGCTATGATTAGAGGGTAGGTAAAAGAAATAATAAAATAATGAAAGGGGTAGGTAGTGTATGAATTAAGAGATGAATGACATGTGTCATGGGTAGAAAAGGTTAATGAATTAATTAAATAAATAAATATTTATTTAATTAATAGAAGAAGTGGGATCAATTAAATAAATAAGATATTTATTTAATTTAGGAAAAGGATAATTTAAATAAATAAATGTATTTATTTAAATGAGAAATAAGGCTAGAAGAGGATAAATGAATTAATTAAATAAATAAAGATTTATTTAATTAATAGAAGAATTAAACTTAGATAATTAAATAAATAAAATATTTATTTAATTAGACATGACAATTTTGGGTGTCTACAGTCAGTAATCCCCGGTTTATCAAAGGCCGAGGCATATCAAGAAGGGAAGATAAACCACACCGGCCAATCTGGTCTCACTCCACCTAGCTAAGGCGGGGTATCAACATCCATGTCTTCGAGAAATGCTCTCGAGACTGAAGAACGGTAAAGTGCTCTTGCAATCAAATCATCTCATCATATCAGTTTCTTGACTTATCTATCTATAAAATCAATCTATCTATCGGTTTATTTTGCTCAATTGAGATTTTTATCAAATCTCGTTGGGCCCCTATCAATGACGCTCATCTATCATGAGGTCATTATCAAACTTATCTCATCTCGTGCATGCATCAAGATAATCAAAACTGATCATCAAATTTGTCAATCAGGAGCGTTTAATTTTATCAATTAGATAGCTAATCAAATCTTACCCATCAAAAATCAAAATCAAATTGACAACAAAGTCAACCAATCGACCAATCAAATCATTTTCTCAAAAATCGTCAAAATCAAAAAAATCAAAAAATTAGAAAAATCATCAAAACCGAAAAAAATGAAAAATCGTTAAAATTGAAAAATAAAAAAATCAGAAAAAATGAAAAATCATCAAAATAAAAAAAGTCATCAAAATCAAAAAATCCAAAAATCAGAAAAATCGTCAGAACCGAAAAAAACCGAAAAAATCATCAAAATCGAAAAATTAAAAAAAATAAAAAAATCATCAAAACTAAAAAAATCGAAAAAATTGTGAACAAAAAAAAAACCACACTCCCCCCATGGCCTCCGTGGTGCCGATGGCTCTGCACGCAGCACCGATGGTGGCCGCCGTCGAGCCTCCACCACCGCCTTTCCCTCTTCCTACCAAAAATTTCAAAAAAAAGAAAAAAAAATAATTTTTTTAATGTATTTTTTTTTAGCAAAAAAAAATGCATGTATAAATTTTTATTTTTTTGGGGATGCACAATGGAAAAAATATTTTAAATCCGAAAAACCCATTTCGGAAATTGAAAAATCCATCTGACAAAAACGCTAAAAAATGATTTTTATGCAAATAGCTAAAATTTTCAAAAATCAACTAAAAATTAACATAGCTGGGTTTTCTCGAAGTACGTATCGGTGGACCGTATGTCGGAGGACGCTCATATCGCCGAACTCGCTCAAACCTATGCTAGTGGTACGTGATCGCCATTTCCTTTCTCCAGAGCAAATTTTCTCCAAAAACTGTAGTGCACAAATGAGGAGTGGTAAAAAAGAATTCACCTTTTTCAACTCATAATGGGGCATTTAAGTGGGATTTTTATTCCACTTATTTTTAATCATCCAATCAACTAATCAGCTTGGCAGGGCAGCGTTTTCAAATTTCTTATCGAGAAATGAATCTAATTGACTCTAAAACTCGAAAAATCATTAAAAATCTAAAACAAAATTCAAAAATTTCAAAAAAAAAATCGCGAAAAATTCAAAAACATTAGAAAATTATCCGATTCATCTCCCAAGGGGGCATCTTTGCATTGATATCTATCAATCAACGTCTGGGGCATTGTATCAAGATTTATCATCTTCAAGATCAAAACCACATCATATCAAGATTTACCATCTCCAAAAATTGAATTGGCATCATATCAAGATTTATCATCTCCAAAATCGAATCAACATCATATCGAGATTTATCATCTCCGAATCAAATCAATATCATATCGAAACCAAATCCGCATCAAATCAAGATTGAATCTGCATCCTATCAAAATCAATATCAACAACATCATCAATCAAGTTTTCTTTGAACCAACGTGTCGTCACACATCGCTTCAAAGAGGGGCAAAATGTATACACCTAAAAATGATCTGAAGATAGTTAATTAAATACGCAGTTATTTGATTAATTCCCCTTCCCAAATAATTGAATTCAAAAGCAATTTAATTAATTTCTCTATTCATCTACTAGTAAATAAATCTAAATGATTTATTTATATAGTTCATTTCATATCCCCCTTTGATTAATTAATTCTAAATTAATTAATGTCTCCCCATACTAATCAATTCTTCTAATCCCTAATTAAGATTAACAAACTCAAGTTTGTTGAGATTAATTACCATTTTCCAATTATTTGAATTTTTAAATTCAAATGATCACATGGCTCCTAACTTTAACCACCCAACCTAACCATCCCCTAACTTAACCCATTCAATCTAATCTTGGATCTAACTAACCCTATCCAATCTTGCACATCTTAACCTCCTTATCCTAACCTCCCATGGTGTGGATATTCTCTTCTTGAGACACATGGCACTTTTGCTACATGTCTCCTCCCTTGGACACTTGCCCTCTCATGAGAAAAGCTCCTTGACACTTGTCACCACAGAGATGACAAGTGTCCCTTCCTCCAGCCTCTTCTCCAACTTCCTCAATCTTGGCCCTTGATAACTTCAGATCGGATCTGGACAGTCGATTCCTGCCACCTCAGCTTTGGCCTTGGAATTCTTATAAATATCCCCCATTTTGGAGCAATAAGGATCCCATCTCATATCAATTTAGGCATCATTACTATAGGCAATTTTCATTTCAATTATCTAGTAATTAGCTTTTGGATTTATCATAGCATGTTAGTCTAGTTTCTTAAATCATGCATTTCATATCATCTCCATAGTCAATCATGATCAAATAGCTACTCAACTCTTGAGTTGTCATTTTGGAGGTCATTGCTTCGCTAAGAGCCCATCAATCCAACACCTTCAAGGTCCTCAAGAATAGAGGAAAATGGGACATTTCAAGGAAGGCTTATGGTTTGCATCTTTGATTTAGTTTTGAAATTAAACTTTTCAATTACATTATATTGTCTCATTATATGTGTATGCCTCTTATACTAACAACATTTTTAGCATCACACCAAATATTCATCTCAAGGCAAAATAGCAATGATATATAATTGAAATATCATGCATACAAGTGCGACAAAAATCTTGACTATGGGAAAATGCGAGTAACTCCATCAGGGCTATGGATGCCTACTAGCAATGGAGCAATATTAGAGAAATTATAGTCTATAACCTCTTCGGAGCTCTAAAAGCTTGCTGGCAATGGAGCTCTATTTGGGATGCTTTTGAAGTTAGGATAATCCACGTAGGTATTCATATAGGATGCTAAGGATCTTTAGTGAACACAAGAACAGGAATTAACTCATTTGCACTCACATGGGCAAAATAAGACCAAAGTTTCAAGAACCAGTGGGGAAAGTTTTCTGCATCTCCATTTGTAAATCCTAGTCACTAAGTGTGTTGATTTGGATGTTCCAAGAGACCTTAAGGATCAATTGATTGCTTATCTATGAAATGTTTTGTACCTCCAATTCAATTGATGTATTACAAAGTGCTAAACAAACACAGTCATCCTTGTTCAAATAGGAAATGCATCTTCATCATGCATATTGCATTAACATAGGCCATATCAAAAATTCATTGTCTCCACATGCATTCTACAGATCATCATGTCATATAGGTCTGCATACTAGGGGCATAACTGAGAAAATCATAAAAAAAATCATAAAATGTCCTGAACAAAATCCACAAAATAAAAAAAAACTCAAAAAAAAACTTGAAATGATCAAAGCAAGAAAGCATAGACTATCCATCAAACTAAATCAACATCAGACAAACTCTTAAAGTCTGCAATCACACTCATCACATGTCTTGTTAATCAATCTATCAAACTCTATCAAACATCAACATGTCTTATACAAGGAGGGGTACACTCGAAACCAGACCAGATGGGTCTTATACGGGGTACTTACTCTTTGAAACCAGACATTCCTATAAATGATCAAATCAAAATAATGACATAGATCAGTATGGCTGTTGGATTTTGTCTAGATTGGTCTTATCTTCTATACTAAAGTGTTGCATCCTAGCTTTCGCTTGTACATATTGTAAGGAAAACACAGTGCATAAACGTCTTCCTAATGTCAATTCAACATGGGATTAAGCAAGAATGTCTTTTAAAATTATTTACAACACATTAAGATGACAAAGATAGATGATTCACATATCCAAACACATAGAGAAATGACACCAAGATTTACGTGGGAAAACCCTTACAGGAAAAAACCCACCACCCAATTGCAAGACTACTTTATTTACAACAAATAGATTACAATAAAGTTATAGTCTGCAATTACAGATATTCATTCTCAGATTCTCATAGTTTGGGACTCTGCTATAACATCATATAGAACACTCAAAACTACAGTCATGCAAGACTACAACAATGTAGCCTCTCTGCATTCTTTCGTAGTCACTTCGTTCTGCTCTGATCAACCCAAACCTATCATTTCACTCTGCTCTGCTCAACCACCGTTCAACCTCTGTCTCACACATCGAGCAAGACAAAACATCTCAAAAAAAAATTCATTCTTTAATGACATTCCATGCCTTTTTCTCTGTGCAACTTTGAGTTTCTTACTCATTATCAGTATTGGTTTCATTTATGGCAACATATTTTATTAGCAAATATTACAATGTATCAGTTAATCATAACCGTTATGGAATCCAATGGTCTTCCATCCATCCAACTGCTACAATGCATTTCTGTTTCCTCTAGCCACTCTAACATTTAGTCACTCCAACCACCAAGAGGTCTACTCGTCGAGGAACTGCCAGTCGGTTCATGGACTTGTGGAAACCAAATATCCCACATTCATTTGGAAGTCGGGTTGGCTCATATTCAAATACACTGATAGAAACTTCTAATGTGAACACGAGCTCATCTTTTTGAACTTCGGTTCCATCGCACATCTGCGACTGGTCTTCACTCCATTAGCCATCAGACATATCACAAACATGTTACTCTGATCTCCTGATGAACCATAGATGACATACTAATGCGCTCCAAAACAGCTCGGCTCCAAAACCAGTCGACTCCATCGGCTCTTTGGGATAACCTTCAATAGGTAGACCCGATCTCCCGATGATACTCGATCGCCAAAGGTGACTCCATCAAATCATCGACAAGACATCCAAAACACTTCACTGATCCTCGATATCTAGTAGACAACCTCATCGAACTTTGGCACAACACCAAACAACCTTTCTCGATATGCGAAGTTACCCTGGTGAGCAATGCACTCCAAGATGGGAGAGAGCAGACTTATCAAACTTTAGTGTAGCTTCCATCTTGTCAACCTGATAGCCAAAAGTGACTCCATCGAGTTTCGGCATAACATCCAAAAGGCTCCTCTGATAGTCAAAGTTACCTCAATGACCAAAGTCAACTTCGTCGGGTCATCGGGATGACTTCAAAACCTGTTATGCTAATATATTCCCAACACATATCTTTTAGTCACTTTCATGGCATCCTGGTTCTTTTGGAGCCCTCATGGCTTGAAACCGATCAATGTCCTATTCTTAGGGTAATCAACTAAGAAATTTACATGTCCTAAGCAGTATGACCCAAGTCATCTTTCCGTCGATGATACCTGGTAGTTAGTCACCTATCTCCTAACTCCTGAAGAGTCTTATCATTGAGTACACAAGTAGAACAAGACTACCGAAAACAATCACTAAACTGTTTGAGATATGCATGAAATTTTCTTTGTGTGTTGTCTTTTACATTGGTTTTTGATTATAAATCCCTCTGAGTAACTTGAGGAAGTCTATCTTGATTAAGAGGAGCAAGGATTGGGGGCATAATACTTTTCTTTGTTTTCTAGTTGTAGGAATGAATCTGATGATCTGGAAACATCTAATTAGCTGGGTGTCTATGATAAGTGCATTCACATCAAGGTGAAATCGCCACACATAGCTCGACTCCACTTATTTGTATGCTACAGGAAGGTTGGAGTCATTTCTTTGTCTATTTGAGGGAATTTCTTTAATGTGCAATTCAGATGCATGCGTAATTTGTCGACAAATATGAACGAACAAAGGGTCATTGCGGACAAGTTAATTAATATTACATATGAAAAGAAAGGAACTCTAGTCTGCTTGCTATGTTTGTAAAACGCTAAGTGATGAAAATTAAGCATATCAAATCCAGTGACTAGGTTTAGGTTGCATTCATTCTAAATTTTATGCATTTTGATTGATTTTAGAATGATAACAATGATCTCTTTATCTTTTGAATGAGAGTCTAAGGCATTCGTCATTTCTCAGCTAAGTGGTCTCTTTTTCATCATCATTTCTCCAATCAAGTACTTGTGTATTGAGATGTTAGCTGCATACATGAGCATCTTATATAAATCCATACATTTCATTTTATACTTATTTGCATTCATATTATTACATGAAAAAAAATAAACATTTGCATTACTAATTACTCATTCTCCTCATATATTTGCATCATCATTTATTTGCATAAAAAGAAACAAAAATAAACATCCATATTCCATTTGCATTCATTCATCTATACTGAAAATGTATGCATACATATAGAATAAAGCATATAGAACAGCATCTCATAATCAATCAACACAAGTACGATGAAATCAAATCAAGAGCTCATAAATCGACTGTCCTGAGTCTATTTTTGGGATTGAAATCAAAATCTAACATCAATTCTCTCATCAAAATTTCACGACATTGACCACTTAGCACTTTCATCCTCAAGTCAATGTTTTGAATCATTTTGTGCTCAATACTAAATCTCAATTTAATTCTCAAATCAACTCTGATTTTAATCTTCAACATTAATATTTGTGTCAAATAACTTATCTTCACTCAAAAAAAATCCTTAAAATCACTGCGCAACCCTCTCTATCTTTCGATTTTTCTCCTAAGGAGGCATACTCATGACCTCAAAGTTGATAATTTCTTTCAAAAATATTCGTTACAAATCGAGTAGCTAAGCTTCATTAAATCAATCTCTAGGGGCATATCAGTTTCGTCAATCAAATCAAGCTGATATTGTCTTCGTTTGAATCGGTCTCTTAACATTAATCAGTTGCATCACTTTTCATCAAGCTGATTATTTGTTTAAAATCAATCAAGGGTTTAAAGAGTATCTTTGATCACATGCTCAATCTAAGAAGGTGTTTAGTTTCATTGCATTAAATCAAGCTAGACAATTTATCTTCGCTCATCATATCTTGATAAATCAAGTTCAAGATCAACTTTATCTTCGCTCGCTGTGTCTAGTTCAATCAAGTTCTAGATCAGTAAGATCTACTTCTTGATCAATAAAGTTCAAGTTTGGTATCTTTTCTCTTCATCGGTCCTAGTTCAATCAAGTTTGGGATCGGTTTCGCTTTAATCAACTCTGTTCAATTTCATCGCTCCAAATCAAGCTGAATACCTCACTCTTCATCTGGTTCATGATCAATCAAGTTCAAAACCGGTATCTCCTAGACATCAAATTTTCTTTGAACGAATGCACTGCTCACACAATAATTCAAAGAGGGGCAAATATAATAACCTAAAAATGGTCATCTAAACCATAGGCCCGCTAGTCTTGACAACGTCACCAAGGTCCTAACCAAAGGCAATTTAAATTAATCTTGAGCACACAATTAATTTCTAAAAGCATTAAATGTCACATGGAAAATTAATCAACCCATAGTAATTAAATATTTATTTAATTAATTGATCATTCCAAGTAAATCATTTAAAAAAAATTATCCTATTTATTTTATTAAATATTGTAGCATATTTAATTGAATAAATCAATTTGCCATTAAATCATCAAAAAAGGAATTAATTGACCAAAAAAGAATTAAAATTTGAGAAAAGAAATCAATTGGAGATAATCTTGAAAAACAAATTAAAAATTGATAAATAATCTCAAAGAAAGCAATTAAAACATTTAAATATCAAAATTGGATGAAATAGAGAATAAATCATTTTTTTCTTATTTTATCTTAATTTTAGTTCAATTTCCTTTAAAACTAAAGCAACTAATCACATCAACTCACCTGGATTGTGCTTCCTCTTGGAAAATCTTGACTGCTCATCATCATTTGATCTCAGCCGTTGGTTTCTTTCTGAATTTTCTATAAATTCATGCTCTCATCTCTCATTCAAGGATCCTGGAGAATATATTGTTATTATTCTATTTTTGCTCTAGGCTCATTGATATTTGTGCATTGAGATATTACATATTCATTATTGCATACTTATTAAATCATCTAGCTTAAATCACGCATATCTAGCTTAAATATTGCATTCATTTAGCTCAAATTCATGCTCATATAGATTAAATCCTTTGTTTAGGTGTTGTCTAGTCACTGGTATTGCATATGAAATCTGAGAGCAAGACTAAACTCACATCTACTAGAAGGCAATAGGTCACTTTGTAATGGTTTATTGTTCATTATTGATTATTGATTTACTAACCATACATATAATGACTTAATTGAAGTGTTGTGTATTCAGATACAAATACAGATTCAAATCCAATTTTCACACACATAGCCCTGATAAATGGAAGCAAGGTGGTTGTAGAATGGAGAATCACAAAATTAAGAGTCTATGGGGATTCTCAATTAGCTATCAACTAGATCAAAGATGACTATCAGATAAAAGATGATAAGCTAATGCCTTACAATAGAATGGTGGATGACTTCAAAAAGTACTTTGTGCACATCACCTTTGAGAAAATTCCAAGATTGGACAATAGAGTTGTTGATGCAATGGCCACTATCGCCTCACTTCTACAAATTCTAGATAAACATAATTATTACAAATTCGTGGTGAAGCAATTGTGTTTACTAGCTTATGACAGTTTTGCATCCTAAGTGATATGTGTCCTTACCGGTTCTGATTCCTCTCTATACAGGAAGATATATGACGATCTCAAAAATAATACTCTCCCACCTGACCTATCTCGTAGCAAAAAACAAATCTTCATCCGACAAGCCACCCGCTATACCTTAACTGCTGACACACTTTACCGCTGAGGTCTAGATGGTACTCTTCTTCAATGCCTTGATCATAATGAATCTGACTCCATCCTACATGAGCTTCATGAAGGTATTTGTGGTACGCATTCAAGTGGTCTTACTCTCGCCAAGAAACTTCTGAGAATGGGATATTACTGGCCGACAATGGAAAGAGAGTCCTATCAATTTGCTAGGAAATGTCCTAAATGCCAAATTCATGGTAATCTCATACATGCACCAGCATAGGAGCTACGACCATTCACCACATCTTGTCCTTTCTGCCAATGGGGACTTGATCTGGTAGGAAAGATTCATCCTTCCTCTTCAAATCGGCACAAGTTCATTATCATCACCACAGAGAACTTCACCAAGTGGATTGAAGCAGTCCCAATGACCACCGTGACTGGAAAATAGATCTCATCATTCATCCTCAACTATCTCATTTGCAAATATGGCATTCCCAGTTCCATCATCACAGATAATGGATGTCCTTTCAAGAATCAAACAAAAGAATCCTGAAAATCCTCAAGAAAACAATAAATGATGCTGGTAAGGATTGGCATGTACAACTCAATCCGACACTTTGGGCCTACAGAATGAGTATCAGCACACCTATAGGGGCTACACCATATTCATTGGTGTATGGTTCAAAATAAATTCTACCTCTTGAGGTAGAAATCCCATATCTCTGAGTATCTTTGAAGGGCCTCATACCAAATGAGGAATATCAAGTGAACAAATTGCAGGAACTAGAGATTCTTGATGAAAAATGACAACATGCCTATGACCATCTCAATTCATATCAGCAATGAATGTGCAGAAGCTATAATCACAAAGTCATCCTAAGGGCTTTCAAAGTCGGTGATCTCATCCTAAAAAAAATCCCCAAAATCAGCAAGATCGAGAAAATAAGGGGAAATCTGAACCTAACTAGTTGGGACCCTTTTTCATCATATCAGCCTATGGATAAGGAGCATATCAGTTATCAAATTCAGAAGTGGACATGCTTGAAGAACCAACCAACAACATCTATCTGAAGAAGTTCTACACTTGAGTCATCCAATGCACGAATCAAGCAAAAAAGCAAAAAATTGAAAAAAAGTATAAAAAACCGTCACTATGGTGAAAACCTGGCAAACAGGCACCTTGTGATACAAAAAAAAAAAAAATCAGAAAAATGCAAAAACACTCAAAAACAAATAAAAAAGTACAATAAAAACAAGTGGTGAAAACCTAGCAATAGGCACTATTTGTGAGAGAACAACTCCTCTATCTATCTATCTATCGGTATTCACATCATATCTTTGATTCCAGACATACTTAGCGTAGTCACTATCCTTGATTATCTAAATCAGTTATCTATATCATATCCCACCATGGCTTGGTAATCAATGTATATCCACATCTACAAGTGTCCACAACTGGGGGCAACATTCATCTCACTTTAGCATTCAGACAACAAACAAGGATCACAACATACTAGGGAAACCAATAAGTAAGGGCTTTTGTGATTCTTGTTGATCCAAGTCTAGGAGAGGAGTGGAAATGGAATGAGCGGATGATATGGTAAAGCTATATGATTTATTAAGAGGGTTAATGATATATTCAATATATTTTTTGTTGGAACCACTCTTAAGACTATTTATATCAAGAGATACTTACACCACTAGAGGAGATTTGCATTCAGACTTAGTAGCCACGACACAAGGTGGTTCACACCCAATTCCTTGATATTGAAAATTGTCTGTAGGTTGTTCCTGTCAACTAAATGTCTTAGGAGATAGTGGGAGTTGATCAACATGAAATATATACTCACCACATCCCATGTCTTTAATATTGAATTTTTCTTTGAGCTCTGCTTGTTTTGATGTAGAAGCTTTCAAGGATTTTGGATCCACATATGTTTATGATGGAGTTGCTTCTCTATTAATTGGAATTATTATCTTTGATCTTGGTTGCAGGTTATTGCATAATATGAGTGGATTTGGATCACCTTTTATTGTTACTTCAACTCCATTGTAAGGAAATTTGATACATTGATGATACGTTGATGCTACTTCTCTTATTTCATGTATCCATGGACGTCCCAAAAGTATGTTGTATGTGATATCTAGATCAAGGAATTGACAAACCACATCCTTTATGACTAGCCCAATTCTCAAAGGTAAGGTGATTGTTCCCTTGGATGAGAGTTCTTCATCATCATACGCTTTAATGGTGAACTTGTTCTTTGAATTCACATCTTGTTTAGAATATCCCAATTATTTAATAGGGTTCAATGTAAAAAAATTCAGACCTGCTCCTCCATCTATCAAGACTCGTTTGATATGGTTTTTATGGAGAAATGCCTCAATGTAGAGGGTTGCATTGTGTGGTTGGAATATGGAGACATCATCGACTTCTATGAATGTAAGGCAATGCGGAGTGGAAAGGTACCCCACCATGGCTTGAAATTGCTCCACGTTCACAGTGGGTATGGAGGTTTCTCTCAATGCTTTGTCAAGAATGGCCTTATGTGAAGGGGATATGCGTAAGAGCTAAAGAATGGAAATGAGTGTGGGTGTCTTCCCTAACTGATCTACAAGGTCATCGTCATTTTTTGTAGATGATGAGGTTGTGGTCTTGGGTGGAACACCTTGCAAGGTGACTATAAATCGACAGGTTGTGATATTACATTCAAAGGTTTCATCTTTGGAGGATGAGGAAGATGGTCCAATGCCTTTTAAAACAACCTTCCTTCTTTGGGTAGAACCTTCATGAGTTTTGTCCTTTATGATAATGGTAGAAACATAATTGTCTACTAAAAAGTGATTAATGGTTGAGTCATAATCATAGGACATCTTAGTATAGTTGGATTGATTATATGCTTTGGCTTTTCCTTTGTCATGTTTAGGAAATGGCTCATTAAACATCGCATGTTCTTCATTGTAGATATGACCATCCACTTCTATGTTGCCCTTGTCAATAAGATCTTGTATGACATCCTTTAATTTGTGACAATTGGTAGTTTTGTGTCCTTTGCTCTTGTGATACTCACAATACTCATCATCATTCCACCACATAGGTTTTACTTTTGGTTCATAAGGTGGACTATCTAGACATGTTATGAGATTGTTTGCAACTAACTTCTTGAATGTTGTCTCAAGTGGCTCTTCCAATGGAGTGTATTTCCTTTGAGGCTTTGATGGCCTTTGAGTGTTTACTTGATTGCTTATATTAGATGAACTTGCACCGGGGAAAGTTACTTTTGGTTTTACAATATTTCCATCTACTACCCCATCATTGACTGTGCTCTTATTCTTGTTCCAAAAGCGGGGTTTGTCTTTCCCATTTGATTCCTTTTTGTTCTCTTTAAATATCTTAATGCCATCTTGTTCAATAAGGACTTTCTTTGTTGCCAATCCTTTTTCAATGACCTCTTTTAAGGTAGACAAACAAGATTTTCTTAGCTCATATCCAATATCCTTGTTGATGTTTTGAGTGAACATTTCTACCATTTATTTTTGTGGGATATCACAAGAGCATTGACTAGAAAGACCTCTCCATTGTTGTAAAATTGAAGCAAAATATTCTCCATTTTTCTGCTTAGTATTGCACAAGGTAGTTACTGACACATTTGTTTCAATGTTATATGAGAAGTGTTGTATGAAATCCTTTGCTAGATCACTCCATGATTTGATTCCAGGTGGAAGTTGGGAGAACCATTCCATAGCTTGTCCACCTAAGCTTTGTCGGAATAATCTCATCAAGTATGTTTCTTCTATTGCTACCTCAATGCAAGTTGTGAAAAATTATCTTATGTGCTCCTTAGGATCCCCTTTGCCTCTATACTTGTCAAATTTTGGTATCACAAACTGTAGAGGAAATGGAGGCATTGGAATGCTTCTATCAAATGGGTAAGGAAATATATCTTTCATTGTGTACTATTGCTTTGGTGTATTCATATACGCCATTTGCTTTTGAAAATCCTTGATTTGTTGTTGCAAGTCATTCTTGGGTGGTGTCTTTTCTCTTTGAAATAGTCCCATTCTTGAGCCACTGAGTGGAGAAGGAGGGATATAATGCATATATGGATGGTATTGATCATAGATGTGTTCATATGGAGGAGGGACATAGTTATAGGTTGGATATGGACCACTTGGTATGGTGTTGTAATGAGGAGCACTAGGTCTAGGTCGATACATGTCATGGCCATGAGGATGGGAGGTATCATAAAAGTGATCTTGAGTATTGCCCCTAAATCTGACATGGGGTATCCTCGTGTCATGAATTTCAATGTTTGCTTGGGTATAATTGTATGCATTGGTATGATCTTGGGTATTATCATGGTTAGGTGTATTGGTAGTTCTTCTCCCTGGGAAAGGATGACTGTGGGGTTGTTCATGAGAGTTCCTAGTAAAATTGGCATGAGAATAGGTATTGGGAACTTCTGGTTTTTGAAATAACGATGAAGGTGATTCAGGCATGAAACGCTCTCTCCTATTACCATCATTATGTCCTCTAGGATTTGCATTTGTTTGATTTCCTTGATTGGGGTCCTCTTCTATATATTGTGACACATCAAAATCATGAGGTAGCTTCATTCCACTTTGTATCATGACTTGAAAGAAGTATTGTCTATCTCTTCTCATGATTTATTCAACCAATCTATTGAACCTTGGGTCTATGATGTTCTCTTCAATGTCTGTGAAAGTGAAAGATACATTTTCATTATCATTGGTGTTCTCATTGTCATTGTCTGGTATATTACTGCGATTGTCAAATGGATTGTAAAATTCGTCTCCATCAAACTCATAGGTACTCATGTTAAGATATCTTAGAGATTCTCCGGCTTCTCTAGACCTTTGGGAGTGGGTTTCAACCATGAACTTAACCTTGGCTAAAATGAAAGATGGAAGAAAATATGAAGACTATGGAAATATCAAGAAAGGATATGAGATGGAATGAATCCAAGGTTGTCTTGCAATGTCCAAAATGTAGGTTCAAGATATGTGTGATCTAAAGTAAGGTGTGACTTCCAAAGAGATGATAGGTCTCTTGATGAGGTAATTCAACCTTGACTAAAGATGACCAAATGGGACCCTAAGATGATAGATCTAATGTGGGAACCACTTAGTGATGTGATATAGAAAGTTTGCAAGACATGATGAGGACAACAAAGCAACCTTTTGAATCTAGCTTGGAAAATATGTATGAGGGATTGCAAATGAAGGGAAATGATGGATAAATGTGTGACCAATACTGGTTGACTGAAAAATGATGAATCCCTATAGGAAATGCCTTAGAAGCTGTCTGAATCTGAAAACTTAAGTCCTTTTTTGCTTGACGAATATTTTGCAATTTCTTAGTTCTGAACACAGACGCAGTTTAAGTAAACCCAAATGTGATTTTGAAAATGTTTTACAATTCTGTTTAATTGTGAAGTTGTTGAATGTGACCAAATCTCAATGTTTTGACTTTTAGTGACAAGAAAACAATGAAGACACAATGTCTGAAGGTGTTTCTTTGATTTGAAATAAAAACATGCAATCACAAATCTAGACTAGCCAAGACAATAGTTGTTGGATCTCACTTGGTTTCTCAACTATGCTTATTCAAAGTGGATACTTGAATGATTGACCCCATTGGCTCCACTCCACGACACTCACTTCTCTGGGGCAGCCAAGCACCAATCCCCATGAAAACTACCCATAGCAAACTTTGTATCTCTACTAAGAACTGTAATAATGTGAGACGAAATTAGAGGTCTGACCTCTTGTACCAACAACTAGAAGGTTTTTGGCTTCTAAAACAAGGGGTTTTTAGTAAGGGCATCTATTGGAGTGGCCATAATCAGTAGCGTGTTATGCTTCGTTAAGGAAGGTCTCCCAATCTTGTAGAGGTTACGCTCCACGAGGTTTTACGTGTCACACAGACACTAAGGGAGTCATAACGTCATTATGGCAGCATGTAACACTCGTTGCTTGTAACTTTCGTCACAAACACTTTTATTTATAGTGGTTCGGAAGAGCTTGGCTTTAGCCTGTTACCACTTGGGTCGTTCCCTCTCACTTGACGTTATGGGCTACTCGGGAGGCAGACCCTCCTACCTAAATAGAAGATGATAACAATTTCTCTTACACCCAAGGTCTAATCGAAGGAGAGGGGAGATGATACTTTTGTTATCAACTCTAGGGTTATAAACATAAAATGTGCAAAGAGCACCAAACACTTCACACAAGTTGTTTAACGCCAAATGAAAAAGAGATGTGACCCTAATTAGAATAAAATGCAAAGACACACACCTAGATTACCCCTGAAACAAATGATTAGTAGTTTTGATAAATTACCCCCACCTGCAAGCACACTAATTAAGTAAATTTTAGAAAAATCCAAATCCAAATGTGAAAAAGGGGCCTTCGATAATACATTTTTGACATATCCAAAGATTTGATTTTTCGTAAATTTTTTTGCATCAAAATTAAAATCATAAAGAACAGACCACCTATAGAATTTTAAGACATTTCCAGAAATGTAAGAAAATCCAAAAAAATTCCTAATTCCATTTCCAACCTGCAAAAAAAAATTCCTACAAAAAATCCAAGCAGTTTTGCGAGATATGATCAAAAAATTGTAAAACCCTAATTTTTAAAGATCTGATTTTTCACAAATTATTTTGCATCACAATTAAAATCATTAAAAACAAACCCCTTGTAGAATTTTGTGACCTTTCCATAAATGTAAGAAAATCCGAAAAAGTCACTATTTTTCTCCCAAAATTATTTTTTTATGAAAACTAATTAAAAATTCAAATATGCTCCAAAAAATCTAAATTTTGAACTGAGAACTCCTGATACTGTTTCTAACCTGCAAAAAAACTTTATGCAAAAATTTCAAGCAGTTTGAGAGATTTGATCAAATCATTGCAAAACCCTAATTTTATAAGATCTATTTTTTCATGAATTATTTTGCACCCAAATTAAAATTACAAAAAATAGACCCCCTATAGAATTCTAAGACCTTTTCATAAATGTAATAAAATCTAAAAAAATCGCTAATTTAATTTTTTTTATGGAAAATCATAAAAAATTCATAGAAAATTCAGTAATGCTCCAAAAAATCTAAAATTTGGGTTGACCACTCTTGATACTATCCATAACCTACAAAACAAATTTGATGCAAACATTCCAATCTATTTGTGAGATTTGATCAAATCTCTCCAAAATCTTAATCTTGTGTCCAAAACCCTAGTTGCACAAGGTTATTCTCCAAATTGTTTTACAAAATAGCAATATAGGGTTAGAAAAACCTGCAAAAAACATAGATCTAATAAAAATCCATATCCCACTGGGCATACCAAAATGTATACGGTGAAAAGTGATGATGATAAACTATTGTAAAACCATAAAGATTTAACCATACACAATCTAGGTCCTACAATGAAACATTCACCAATACCAATAGAGATACCTAAGATCATGCAAATCATCAAAATAAAGCAATATTACCATTCACATGTCAAGTAGGGTTTCAATCTCTATTGTCTCTTATCTCCATTGATCTTGTTTGATATAGTTTCTCTCAAATTTTATGTGTGCACAAGAGCTCAATAAAGAACGAATTGTGGTTGATAGCTTGATCGCAAGAAGGCTTGATTGCATATGAGTGTTTAGATGCATTGATTAGGGTTGAAAAGGAAGAGGGCATCCTCTTATATAGAGAAAACTGTAAGAAATGGAGGGATAAAATTAAGAGGTGTAAAGATAAATGCTCGGCTAGGATTAAAGGGTAGGTAGAGGAAATAATTAAATGATAAAAGGGGTAGGTAAGAGAAGAATTAAGAGATGAATGACATGTGTCATAGAAGAATAAGATAATTAATTAATTAAATAAATAAATATTTATGTAATCAATAGAGGAAGTGGGATCAACTAAATAAATAAAATATTTATTTAATTTAAGAAAAGGACAATTTAAATAAATAAAAGTATTTATTTAAATGAGGAAAGGCTTAGAAGAGGGTTAATGAATTAATTGAATGATTAATAGATGACTTGGGATAAAATAATTAAATAAATAAATATTTATTTAATTAGATAGGACAATTTTTGGTGTGTACAATAACAATACCAGACCATCTGCCATATGAACCTAAAGTGAAACCTGCATGGTGGAATGATGATGAGTATTGTGAGTATCACAAGAGAAAGGGACATACAACTCGTAATTGTCACATATTGAAGGATATTATACAAGATCTTATTGATAAGGGTGATATAGAAGTTGATGGTCACACTTCCAATGAGGAACAAGTGATGTTTATCCCTAAACATGATAAGGGAAAAGCCAAAGTAGATAACCAAGCCAACTATGCTAATATGTCCTATGACTATGAATCCATCGTTAATCACATTTCAATGGACAATTATGTTTCTACTATTATCATAAAGAACAAAACTCCTAAAGGTTCTACCCAAATGAGTAAAATTGTTTTGAAAGGCACTAGACTATTCTCTTCATCATCTGATCACAAAACCTTTGAATGCAATTTTACAACCCGTAAAGGTAAAGTCACCTTGCAAGGTGTTCCATATAAGACTACAATTTCTTCATCTACCAAAAATGAGTATGACCTTGTAGATCAGCTAGGGAAGACACCCGCCCTTGTTTCCATCCTTGAGCTTTTATGCATATCTCCTTCACATAAGGCCATCCTTGACAAAGCATTTAAAGAAACCTCTATACCCACTGATCTGAATCTGGACCAATTTCAATCCATGGTGGGATACCTTTCTACTTCTCATTGCCTCACATTCATAGAAGTTGATGATGCTTTCATTTGTCAACCACACAATGCACCTCTTCATATCAAATACTTTCTCCATAAGAGTTTCATCAAACGAGTCTTGATAGATGGAGAATCGGGTCTTAATATTTGTACAGTGACCATTAAACAATTCGGGTACTCTAAACAAGTTGTAAATTCAAAGAAAAAGATCACCATCAAAGCGTATGATGACGAACAATGATCATCCAAAGGAACAATCACCTTACCTCTAAGAGTTGGTCCAATCATGAAGGATGTGGTTTGTCAAGTCCTTGATCTAGATCACATACAATATACTCTTGGGATGTCCATGGGTACATGAAATGAAAGCAATACCCTCAACATATCACCAATGTATTAAATTCCCTTACAATGAAATCGAAGGGATAGTCAAAGGTGATCCAAACCCATTCATATATTGCAATAACTTGTGACCAAGATCAGAGATAAAAATTCTAATCAATTGAGAGGCTATTCCTTCATCAGCATATGTTGATCCAGAAACATTGAAAGCTTCTACGTCAAAGCAAGCATAGCTCAAATAAAAATTCAAGGTTAAAGACATGAGATGTGGTGAGTATATCTTTCATATTGATCAACTCCCACTATCTCCTAAGATATTAAGTCAATAGGAACAACCCACAAACAATTTGAAATGCCAAGGAATTGGGTGTGAACCACCTAGTGTTGTGGCTACCAAGTCTGAATTCAAATCACCTCTAGTGGTGCAAGCAGCTCTTGATATCAATAGTCCTAAGAGTGGTTCCAACAAAAAACCTATTGAATATATCATCAGCCATCTTGAGAACTCATATATCCTTGACATTTCATTAGCTCATTCCATTTCTTCTCCTCTCCTAAACTTGGATCAACAAGAATCAGAAAATCTCTTACTCATTAGGGATCTCAAATCAAGCTTTCAAAAGAAAAATCTAAAAGTCAAAAATAAAGAAAAGTCCTTTAGTCCAAATCAAAATCAAAATCTATTGGACTCTGCAAATATAAAAGTCAAGGATAAAAATCCTATTAAGAAAAAAGAACAAGAATTGATCTCCCCTAATACCAAAATAACCGAGGGTAAAAGTTCTAAAAATTCAAGTCAAGAATTATTCTTGTTGATCCTAAGTCTCCATCATGCCATGCTACTTTCACTTCTTCTTGCAATGATAAGCCTTCATTCCTCATCCACTTGTTTCACACATCCATCCCCTTTTGGCGATACATCACATCAATGGACCTCTAATGGAACTTCCTTGAAGGGATTTGTTATTAGTGTGAGATTTTGCCAAGATCAAGGGCACAATGAAAAGCACAAAAGAGAGACAATAGTATGACAAGAACAAATTGTATTCTCATCAATATGCAAATGATCAACTGGATTAACCAATATAATGAATAAGGGCCTGCTTATATAGGCAAGGCCAAATGGATATGTGAGAACACAATCATGACATGTGGCTCAATGAGAAACAAGGGTAGGTAAGAAAAAGTAGGGGTAGGTAGGAGAAATGATATAATATTCTACAAGAGGTGGATGACTCATCGAATTTAGAATGTAACAGCAAGATAAGACCACAAAAGGTGGAATTTCTCCTACAAGCTACATCCCTATGTGCACACTTCCCTAAGTGTCTCATGTCCAAACTACAATGAGATGCATTATCCTAAGTTAACTTAAGTAAAGTGTAATTATATATTATAAGAATAAATAATTATACCAACACCCCCCCTTAAGTGCAACTTAGGGGAATGAAGACTCAAGTCAACAATGCAAGATGTGTCCCAACTACTAGGCCATGATAGGTACCCATGTACAATATGCAAATGCAAGAAAACCTATGCAATACAATCTCTCACAAATGGAGAAAGGGAGAAAAACCAGTGGGAAAACCCCCCCCCCCCCAAAAGAGAGATAAATGTACAAAGAGACTCTCAAAGAAGAAGGACAAAACCACAAAGAGAAAAAAGGCCCCCCCATAAGAGAGGAAGGAGAAGTCAAATGACCCCCTAATGAAACATCTTGCACCCCCAAGAGAGGTCGCAACTATTGGAACTTACTCTTACTGAAGGGTTTGGTGAAGATGTCTGCAACCTTCTCCATTGTAGGACAATACTGTAAATCAATGACCTTCTCCTGAATCAACTCTTGAATGTAGTGCATATGAATCTTGATGTGTTTGGTCTACTGATACTGAACCGGGTTCTTTGAGATTGCAATAGCACTCAAATTGTCACAATGCAAAACTATTGGTCATGGAGTGGAGAACCAAAACTCTGTGAGAATATGTTGAAGCCAAATAGTCTCAGTTGTTGTGTTAACAGCCCCTTGATACTCAGCCTTAGTCAAAGAGAGAGAAATAGCATGTTGCTTGTTCCTCTACCAAAAATGGGGTCGGAACCAAGGTGGAAGTTGTAACCAGAAGTAGACTTACGATCTTCAAGATCGCCACCCCAATCAGAGTCTGTGTATCCAACCAAGTGAAGTCATGTTCTTGTTGCATAGTGAATCCCATAATGATGTGTACCCTAGATGTAGTGAAGGATGCATTTGGCAGCTTTCCAATGAAGCTCACGTGGTTCCTACATGAAGTGGGAAACCATTCCAACCGCAAATGAAATTTCAAGGCGTGCGTGAGTCAAGTAGATAAGACTACCCACAAGCTGACAATATAATGTGGCATGAACTAGTGGACAAGAGCACTTAGCCTCAAGCTTGACTCCTGAAAGAAACGGAGTCAATGCAGGCTTACAATCAGCCATATGAAAGCGTGCAAGTAGATCAAGAGCATACTTGGGCTGTGAAAGTGTAATCCCAGAAGATGACTGTGAAATCTCTATCCTAAGAAAGTAGTGCAAAAGACCCAAGTCAGTATATAAAATTTGTCATGCAAAGAAGATTTGACATTGCTAATGAGGGATAAGGTGCTTCCTGTAATGATCAAATCATCAACATAGAGCACAAGTATCAAGTGTGAGTCATCCTATCACAAAATGTAGACATTCGGATTGGAATGACACCTGGTGAACCCTGCTAAGAGAAGGAAGGAATCCATCTTGGCGTACCAAGCCCTAGGGGTCTGCTTAAGGCCATAGAGAGATTTCCTCAGTCTGCAAACCAAGGAAGAATCCTAGATGAAACCATGTGGCTGCTCCATATATATCTCCTCATCAAGAGCCCCGTAAAGAAAGGCAATCTTCACATCCATGTGATGTACATCCCAACCATGAGCCACAGCAATAGCAAGTGTCAAACGAATGGAGTTCATCTTTGCTATAGGCACAAAGGTCTCAATATAGTCAACACCTGGAACCTAAGAGAAACCTTTCACAACAAGTCCAACCTTATACTTATCTGCACTACCATCCGCTGCAAACTTGGTTTGATAGATCCACTTACATCGAACCATCTTTCTCCCCTTAGAGAGAGGGCCTAACTCCCATGTGGTGTTCCTCATCAAGGAACTATACTCTTCCTCCATAGCTTGGTCCCACTCGGGAACCCCTGATGCTTCCTGAAATGTGTGGATCGGAAGCAATAGCAATATATGCATGCGGAAGGTTCTGATGATGTGATCGAGTCCTCTGTGTATCTGAAGGATCCCCAACAAGAGAACTCATTGACTCAAGTGTCTATCGAGCCCAACGAGGTCTAGGTGGAGGTGGAGAACAAGGCTCCTCAACTACAAGTGGACCCTGCGAAGGTGTAACCTTGCGAGTCAGAGTTGAAGGAGTCTCACCATCTGAATCACTCTCATCACTATCCATAATGGAGGAAGGTAGAGGAGGAAGGAAGGCTAAGCTAGGAGAGCTTTCCTCAAAATGAACACTCCTCTCAATAAACACCTCATGTGTCTTGGGATCAATGAATTGATATGCCTTAACACCCTCAGGATATCCAACAAAAATGCAAGGCCTACTCTGAGGTTCCAATGCCTTGTGTTTCTGCGGAGGAATGCGAGCCCATGCTGGACACCCAAAGACTCTAAAATGTCTCACAATCGATTTCCTACCAACCCAAGCCTCAAAATGAGTAATACCTATCAAAGCTTTGTGAGGAACCCAATTTTGGATGTATGTGGCACAACTGATAGCCTCTACCCAAAAGGCGGGATCAAGAGAATGTGCATGTATCATACAGCTAGTCATTTCTTTGAGAGTTTTATTCTTGCATTCTGCAACTCCATTCTATTGTGGAGTGTAAGCAACGGAATGTTGAAGGTCAATCCCCTCAAATGTACAAAAATCCTCAAGTCTTTTGTTCACATATTCCCTTCCATTATCTGTGTGAAGAATCTTGACCACTTTCCCTGATTGCTTCTCTACATGAGCCTTGAAGTCTAGAAATTTGTCAAACACTTCACTCTTATGAATAAGAAAATAGACCCAAGTGAAGCGGGAGTAGTCATCAATGAAGGTGAGGACATAGCAGGCCCTACTAAATGAAGGTGATGAAAATGGACCTGCAACATCGTTGTGAACAAGTTGAAGAACTTCCAAAGCTCTCCAAGCTTTCCCCTTATCAAACTTCTCCTCGGGATGCCTGCCCATGGAACATCCTGAACATACACACTCTAAAAAACTGGTTCGAGGTAGACCTGTTACCATGTATTTAGTGCTAAGTTGTTGAAGATAGTGGTAGTTGAGGTGACCAAACCACTCATGCCATACCTTACTTTCTAAATTTGAATGAGTAAGCAAGGCCCTAGAAGGAGAACTTGTCACAAAGTGGGAGAATGAATAAAGTCTTGAGCCGTCATTGACTTGTCCCACTGCTACCAACACATCATTATCAAGTTCCTTTACCACAACTGAATCAAGTGTAAACTCAACTTTTTCCCATTCCCATAGTGAGTGATTTGGTAGATAGAGAGAAGATTGGTAGACAAGTTAGGAACATAAAGAACATTCTCAAATGTTCCAACATCCATGTCAATCGAACCTTTCCCTTCAACCTGAACTTGTGTATCATCACCTATGTAAATGTGAGGTACCTTTGATGTCTCCAATGAAGAAAATTGCTCCTTTGTAGAACCCATGTGATAAGAGGCACCCGAGTCAAGTATCCACTGCTGTGAAGAACATGTTTTAGCCATAGATGCTTGCCCTTTTTCCCCTTAGACTATGAGGAAGAGGAAGGAGATGAATCCTTCTTATTGTAGGTGGATGGCAAATTGATGTTGTTCTTCTTAAGAAGATTTGTCAATTCATCAACTTGCTTGGTGTGGCATCAATGCTCATCATGACCATACTTCTTGCACTAAGCACAAGCTAGTTTGTCCTTCTTAGGTGGAGTCCCCTTCTTGGAAGAGGATGAAAAATCACCTTGTAATGGAGAGGATGGTTGTCCTTTTTCCTGTTGTGGCTTTGACTTAGATTGCTTCTTCTTCTTGTTGGAATCTTTGCCTTGACTCCCTTGATTAGCCACAAAAGCCTCGGACTTTGAAGACTTGAGAATCCCCATGTTCAACAACTTAGATTGTTCCAACATCAACATGTCTGTGAAAGCATCAAATGCAGGCATTGTGTAGGAACTCCCCACTGTCAAACGATGAGTTTGGAAGCTAGAAACAAATATTGCATATTCAGGTGAAAGCTTGTCCAACAAGTTGAATATCAATTGAGCATCCTTTTTGTCAATTCCACAATCCTTAAGCTTCACTCTTAGCTCATTTGCTTTGGTGACATAATCTTGGATTGTATCAAAACTCTTGGGATCCAAGTTGGTGAGCTCATTGTCAATCTTGTAGCCTATGATTTCATCAACTTGACCATACAATTTCTGAAACATATCCCTAGCCTCTTTGATTGTAGAACACTTCTCAATATGAAAAATGAGGTCATCTGATACATTCTTACACAAGATTCCAAGATCCATGCAATTCTTAGTGATCCAATATAACTGAGTATTAGGATCAGCCTTAGGATCTGGTGGTGTTGCTATTGTTCCATCTATGTAATGCATGAGTCCTTTTTCCATTAGTTTGCTCCATGCTTTAATTTTCCAAGATGCATAGTTATGAGGAGTTAAAGGTGGAATATTATGAGGACTCATACCAACAAAAATGAATGAGCACAAGGAAAGAGAGGCACAATTACACAAGACAACCCCCCAAATTCACTCGATCAAAGAACCCACCCCCCCCCAAAAAAATGATGATTTGGCACTTTATACTTAGTGCATGTACAATGGGCCACTAGCAAAAAATGGCAAAGTGGACTTCTGATTTCAACTTTACAAATGCCTCATGGAGGCCAAAGGAGACTCAAATTGATAGTGCAAGAGATCTAAACTAAGATCCAAGCAAATTACAAGTACCAAGTAGGCCAAAAAAGACCAATATATAAAAGTACAATATCCACTCAAAATCTCTGTAAACTGATGACAGATTATGAAAGTAGATGAAAAAAGATGCACTTAAAAGAAAAATGGCACCTAAAAAGGAGGTCATATGAACCCAAACAAAGCCTTTGAAGTTGCAAAATTGAGGATTGGACAAGTATAGCTGAGAGAATCTAAAAATTCTAAAAAACATGTGCACCAAAATCAGAAAATAACCACACCACTGTGGAGCGCACAAAAAATTAGCCCAAATAAAAAAAATTGCATCCAAAAAGTAGCCAAATTGAGCAAGTTATGAGCCTCCAAAGTTGACCCAAAAAACCAAACTGCTCAACAGAGAGGGGTCTAAAATTTTCAAAAAAAATGCTAACGCAGGCTGACGTCAATAATTCACTGTGTTAAATTTGATGATCGTATGACCATCGCACCCTTCTCCCTGGTTATACGGATATGCTGGTGTGGCGTCCAACTAGGCAAACAACATGTCAGAATGTTTGTCTCATGGGCCAGTGGCCTCCTACCACATGGCGGATGTGGGTTCGTTGGGGGAGGTGACTTGTCGAAGTGGTCATGAGGAAGTGGTCGCAGGTGGCTGGGATTGGCGGCGGTGGTCGGAGCTGGCAGACTAAGGTCGTGGCTAACAACACTGCAATCGACGGTGGAACCAACGGTGAGCGGATGGGTCAGCAGGAAGCTACAGAGACTGTTGGGCCGGTGTTAGAGGGGTATGCAGCGACAGTTTGCAGAGCCGGAGGGGTAGGTCGGGGGTGGGGCTACCGAGGAGCTGCAACAGACGGTGTATGGTGTTTGGTGGGCAGAGGTGCCTGGAGGTGGTACGAACCTACGTGCTATGCAAGGTACGACCCCTAAAAAAAAAACTACTTTTTTTTTTCGAAAAAAAAAAATCATTTTTGTTTTTCAAATAAATTAAAAAAATTCGCAGAATAAAATTTTTTTATCTGAATATCTATATCGTACTACTCAACTTGGGTAAAAAATTCCTCCAACACCCAAAATTTGACTTTCACCAAAATAGGTCGAGTTTATAATTGATTTTTATGGAAATGGCCTCCCAGACGCAATGGTGAGGTCGAAAACTCTCTAGGATGCCTCCAAAACACGCAGTACCTCCTATCCAAAATTAGAAGTCTTTCAAGATATCTCCCAAAACCAATCAATGAAGCCCCAATGGCTCTGATACCATGTGAGATTTTGTCAAGATCAAGGGCACAATGAAAAGCACAAAAGAGAGGCAATAGTATGACAAGAACAAACTGTATTCTCATCAATATGCAAATGACCAAGTGAATTAACCAATACAATGAATATGGGCTTGCTTATATAGGCAAGGCCAAATGGATATGTGAGCACACAATCATGACATGTGGCACAATGAGAAACAAGGGTAGGTAGGACAAATAATATAATATTCCACAAGGCAAGACCACAAAAGGTGGAATTTCTCCTACAAGCTACATCCCTATGCGCACACTTCCCTAAGTGTCTCATATCCAAACTACAATGAGATGTATTATCCTAAGTTAACTTAAGTAAAGTGTAATTATATCCTATAAGAATAAATAATTACACCAACAATTAGGGATGCCCAAACTTATTTAGGTGACATGCATATGGGCGAACGTAGTTCACACATTAGTAATCCTACCTTAGTTCCTTCATCAAGGAAGACAATCAAGGGAGCAACACACCATTCAGTCAAGGAACGATGTAGCTATAATAACAAGGTAAATCCTTGCACATTTGAGGTAGGTGACTCAGTGCTCAAAGAAAATCCTAAAAATCAGCACGATAGAGAAAAGAAGGGCAAGTTCGAACCAAATTGGTTTGGCCTTTACGTCATCACTACAATATATAGATCAAGTGCATATCAACTCTCAACACCAGAAGAAGAACCTTTGGAGGATCGTATCAATAGCATGTGTATACACCTAAAAATGGTCTAAAGATAATTAATTAAATAAGCAATTATTTAATTAATCCCCCTTCCCAATTAAATTGAATTCACTAGCAACTTGATTAAATTCCCCATTCACCTTCTTATTAATAAATCTAAGGATTTATTTAATAAGTTCATTTCAATAGTCCCCTTTGATTAATTAATCTAAATTAATTAATCCTCCCCCTATTTAATTCATTCTTCTAATCCCCTAATTAATTAAAACAAATCAATTTATGGGTTGTTGAAAGTTAATTAGCCTTTTCCTATTATTGAATTTTTAAATTCAAATTCCCCACATGCATCCTAACTTCTAACCACCTAACCTAACCCATTCTACCTAATCTTGGGTTTTACTAACCCTATCCTCTTACACATCCTAACCTCCTATGGGTTGGATATTCTCCCCTTGAAACACATGGCACTTATGCCACATGTCTCCTCCCTTCGACACTTGCCCTCTTGTGAGAAACATTACTTGACACTTGTCACCACAGAGATGACAAGTGTCCCTCCCTCCAACCTCTTCTCCAACCTCCTCCAATTTGACCCTTGATATCTTCAAATTCAATCTTGACCATTGAATCCTACCACCTCACCCCTGGCCTTGGAAATACTATAAATATCCCCCATTTTGGAGCACAAAGGATCCCATCTCAAGCATTGTTATTATAGGCATATTAGATCTCAAGCATTGTTATTATAAGCATATCATTTCTAGCATTCTATTTTAGCATTGTTATCATTTATTGCATCTTATATCTAGCTTAATTTGATCATCTTCTAGTATAATTGCTTAATCATATAGCATAATCAATCTCTCATCTAGATTAATTGCATCTATCATTTAGCATAATCATGCATATTATTAGCATAATTAGCTTCTTGGATAAATCTAGCTTAATAATGCATTTATATAGCTTGCACATCATATCATTTTAAATCCTCCATCTTGGTGTAGTCAAGTCACTGGGATTGCTCATCTAGATTTGAGAGCAAATCCACACTCGTATCTCTTAGGAGGCGATAGGTTGCTTTTCCATGGTTTATCTTTCATTTGACTTCAATTTTCTAACCATGCTTGTAATGATCTATTAAGTGTTTGTGTTGCAGTTGCAGGTACCCTACTTCGCACTCACGACAACATGCACCTTCATAGGTATTATACATAGCTTCAGAGTATCCCAATCAAAAAATACAAAAAAATCAGAAAAACAAAAAAAAATGTTACTTGGTGAAAACCTAGCAAACAGGTGCCTTGTGACACAAAAAAAATTGAAAAATTGAAAAGAGTAAAGAGAAATAAATTCATCCAACAGCGAAAACCACTTCGGTGGTGCACTAGGCAAGTACCATGGTGAAAACTAGGTTACCAATGCCATGTGTAGAGACTTTTCTCCTTCCTCCTTCAGGATTCAATCCCAACCTTTCACTTTGCACACACTCACAACCTTTCATCCCACAATAAATTGACCCATTCCCATCATGGCTTGTTATTGATCTACCTAAGATTTGTTCATCGTCCATAATAAACCTTCCTTTACACCCTTTCCAACCATAATTAATTAGAACCAATCTGTAACTAGGGCAAAATCCTAAATATAGTGATGGAAGTGGAACCCTAAGCATCGCATGTTTTGAGGAGCATCGTCTCTTTATCCATCCTTCTTTTGCACACACGTCATGATAAAAGATCACTTGCATCGCCGATCCATAATAAATTTTTGTTCTTCTTCGCAATAAAGTCCCAATTTCACGAATTCAGTCAATTTCAGATGAGACACAAGCAACAGTGGACTTTCAACAAATCAATTCTTTCAGAAGACTTTGGCAACAACATGGTTTTCAGCATAATATGTCCTTTATCAGGAAAACAACATTGTGACCAAATAGAACATGTTAATATATGTGGCAATAAACACACATAGCTTGAGGATTTCGTTGGATGTTGGTGTCAAGTTTTGGTTTTCTTTTGATTTTATATTTCATGGTGACGTGTCTTTTATCTTTTCTTGAATGTCTCTGGCTAGAGATACTATCTCTAGGATGTCTTTGACTAGAAAGGTGAGAATGGGGTATATTCAAGTAATTTTAATGTTTGTGGATTGTCTCTTAGTATTACCATGGTGCATCCAAGGATATGAGGACATTGTGACTCTAGTGTGAACTGGGGCATTGGTGCAGGAGCACCTAGGACTTAGGCTCATAGTCCTTCTACAATTTTAGCTTGTACTGACCTTAGCCAAGTGAGGTTCCTAATAAGTACTCTAGGAGGGTCCAAGTTGTGTGTGTGGTGTTTGTTTTGAGTCAAGTGTAGGCCTAGTTGAGTTGGTTTTCTTCCTAGGTTTGCACTTTGTGAGTAGGTGATAGTTTGAGTAGTTGAAATAGCCTTATTGATGGTCAAAAGTGGCATAACTTGGTGTGAGAATTAGAGAGGTTTATAATGGTCTTAGGAATGCTTAAAAAGTCTTGATTAATGACTTGTAATAAGTTGTTTAGGTAGGCAAAGCAAAATGTGGAAAGTTGTAAAGTTGTCATGACAACTTTTGTCCTAAAGGAGCTTAGCGGTGGAGTTAGGGATAGCACAATGCCCTAGAATGCCTCCACATGTGGGGAAGACTATTTAAACCTCCTCTTGCATGGTTACCAAGGTTGGAAGTTTGTTTTTGTATGAATGACAATCTGAAACTACTCATTTTCGGACTGTTATCACTATTTTGGTCTTGTTTTGCTTAAAATGTGAACACAAATGGGTTGACCCCATTGATCCAATGTTGGATTGTAGTTCTTTGGTGTGTTCCAGTAGTATTTGTTTTATTTCATGCTTTGGAGTTAGTGTGAATTTGTACTTTCATTGTTTTGTTTCCAATCAACCAGTTTTGGCTTGTAAATAGCAATTTCATGTAAAATGGTTGCCCCATAAAATCCCTCTGTGCTACCATCACGGCCTATTGGGACATGGAAGGAAACCCATTTTAAAGTATAAATATGTAGGGAGGAATTCTAGAAGTGGATATTAACATGGTTGCCACCTTGTTCTAGGGGAGTCCAAGAGCAACCTGGCTAGAGAAGATGGGGTGAAAATTGGGTGCATAATGCAGAGGTGAACACAAAACCTTAGCCAAATAATTTGGAGAGGTTCATGAGGTCCATACAGAGTTTCCACTACAAGTAGAAGCCTTGAAAAGACCTTTAGATGCCCATTTTACTAAATTGACCAGTCACTGTCGGTTAAAGGCCTAGAAACCCTACCAAACCCTCATTTTTGGGTTAGGGCATTGTACGGCAAGTTGGAAGACCAAAAACAACAAAATATCTTAGGGTTGGGTGAGTGCTTGAATAAAAATAAACCTTGTTGTAGGCTCTTTTGGGCTGATTCCCTCAAAACCCTTGAAAATCGGATTTTGGAGGCCTAGTAGAGGCTCATTCCTTGTAGCCCTATTTCTAGGCAAATTGGTGAAATCGATAAGGAAGATAGTGAAAGAAAACTCACAAATGGGCCAAATTGACTTCATTTCATGGTAAATGCCACCTCCGCACCTCTAAAATGACTCACAATAGTATGGGGTGAAATTGACAAGTTGTTGCCAAATTAGCAACATTGAGCATATGGGAAACACTTTGGAATGGTAGGGTTCCTGGTCAAACACTTGTTGCAAACACCTAGAGATTGGCAAAGAGAAATTCCTAGAGGAGATTGAGAAGGAATTGGAGGTCTTGGAACAAAGCTAGACCTAGAGTGGTTGGTGGAATTGAGCAACAACAACTAGGTGAAGTGTGAGCAAGCTAGGTAAACCCTTTCAAATTTGTATCGGAGCCTATAAGATTTGGGCTAGGTGAGTAGATGTCCTTAGTTGAATTTGTAGGAGACAACACCATGGTGACCAATGCAAAGTTGGAAAAGAAAGTGGATGATCATGAGGAAGAGAATAGACTCTTGAAGGAAAAGTTGATTGAATTGGAAAGTAAGCTTGGTGAGATTGAAACCAAGGTAGATGAAGTGTTGGTAAAGGTTGAAGGAGAAAAAGGGAAGGGTAAAGAGGTGTGAGAGATAGACAAAGTACTTGAACCTGATCCTATCTTAGAGAAAGAACCTTTCCTAAAGGCATTGAAAGCCTTAAGTGGTAAATCACGAGAAGGATTGTCATTGTTTACTAGTAAGATGGAAGCATAAGTGGTTCTAGAATGGATAAAGGGCATGGAGAACCACTTTGTATGTGAAGGCATAATTGAAGCTCAAAGAGTTAAAGTGGCAAAGTCTAGGATGAGAGGAGCTTCTCTCACATGGTGAAAATTTATGCAGGATTAGAGAAAGAAAATGGGTAAGACACCCATCTCTTCTTGGAAAGGGATGTTAGTCAAAATCAAAGAAGTCTATCTCCCTGATGACTATGAAGTGTAGATTCATAGGAAAAGACAAAACCTAAGACAAAAAGACCTTGATGTAAGTGGATATACGGAGGAGTTTCACAAACTTAGCCTTAGATCTCATGCAGTGGAAGAAGAAAGTCTCAAAGTTGATAGGTACCTAAATGGACTACGGTGGAACATCCAAGAGGAAATCAATCTAATGAGCCCAAAGATAGTTCATCAAAGCTATCCACTTGCCCTTAAAGTGGAAGAAAAACTGAAAAGAAAACATGATTCAAGTAGTAATAGGGACAGGGGTAGAGCAAAAGAAAATAGAGGCTATAGGGGAGGCTTTGGAGGAAGAAACTCAGAGAAAAGAACATAAGGTGAGTCTAAACTCACTGAGCAACAAGAAAGTGGCACTGGTAAAGGAGGATTCAATAGAGGAAGAGGGTCAAACAGTGGTTTTAGAGGAAGGTCTAGTCGACATGGTAGAGGTTCCTCATATTTTGCCTCAATGAAGTGTTACCATTGCAATCAACTTGGTCATCTAGCATATAGGTGTCTAGAGAAGGGATCATCATCATAGATTTGTGAAAGGAGAGTGAACTACCTTCAAGAAGATACTTCAAGCAGCAAGACTTCAGAGGTTGCCTTAGAATTAGTGATAGGTGACAACTTGATGATAAGAATAACTTTGATAAAAGAACATGTTAGAGAAGAGCCTAGCCAAAGGAGGTCATTATTTAGGATCAAATGAAAGATTATGGACAAAGTTTGCAAAGTGATCATTGATTTGGGGTCAACAGACAATATTGTGTTAGAAGAGGTAGTGAGTAAGCTTAAGCTACAAAGGATACCTCAAAACAACCCATATAGGGTCACTTAGTTGAACAAAGGCCAACATGTCCTAGTCAATGAGCAAGAATGGGTGGATTTCACAATTGGGAGGTATAAGGACAAAGTGTTATGTGATGTCCTACCCATGGATGCATGCCATCTTCTACTAGGAAGACCATGGCAATTTGATAGACAAGCTATTCATGATGGAGCCAAGAATGCATACTCATTCAAGAAAGATGGAGTCACATTCAAGATCCAATCTATCCTTGAGGAAGGTGAAAAGAGGGCAGCAGGTCCTAATGTCCTCATAGTGAGTGAAAAATAGTTCTTGAAGATACTTGAGGAAGGTGAAGGTATAGGGTTTGCATTAGTGATGAAGCCTAAAGAGGAAGACAAGAAAGAGCAGCTAGATTTGCCAATAGAGGTTCAAGACCTATTGAAGAAGTTCAAAGGAATAGTGAGTGATGGACAGGCAGCCACCTTACCTCCTAAAAGAGCCATAAGCCATCAAATAGACTTTATTCCCGGAGAATCCTTACCTAACAAGGCAGCTTACAAAATGACTCCCCAACAAAATGTTGAGAATTATAAACAAATCCAAGAGCTTTTAGACCAAGGCCTAATTAGGAAAATCATTATCCCTTGTGTTGTACCTACTGTTTTAGCCCCAAAGAAAGGTGGTACTTGGAGATTGTGCACTGACTCTAGGGCCATAAATAGGATCACCATTAGATATAGGTTTCCAATTCCTAGAATACAAGACCTAATGGATTGTTTAAGGGAAGCCAAATACTTTACCAAGATTGACCTTAAAAGTGGATACCACCAAATTAGGATTAAGGAGGGTGATGAATAGAAAACAATATTCAAGACAACAGAGGGTCTTTATGAATGGCTTGTAATGCCATTTGGCTTATCTAATGCTCCAAGCACCTTCATGAGACTCATGAATGAGGTGATGAAGGACTTTATAGGTAAATTTGTGGTGGTATATTTAGATGATATTCTAATTTTCAGTAAGGATGGGGCAGATCATGTTAATCATTCGCAAATTATGCTACAAAGATTGTATAAAGAGAAGCTAACCATGAACTTGGACAAGTGTGAATTTGTTAAGCAGGAGTTGGTTTACCTTGAGTTTGTGTTGTCTCAAGGAAACCTCAAGATGGATCTTAGCAAGGTTGATGCCATAGTAAATTGGCCTACTCCTAAGTCAGCAACAGAGGTGAGAAGCTTTCATGGACTAGCTCAGTATTACAAGAAGTTCATTAGGCAATTCAGTGCTATATGTGCACCAATGTTGGACACTATTAGAGGTGGAATGGAGGCAAAGTTTCAGAGGAATGAACAAGAAAATAGCGGTATTGAAACCTTGAAGGAGAAGATAGCTGCTCAATTGGTGTTAGTGTTGCCTAGTTTTGAGAAGCTCTTCACACTGGAATGTGATGCAAGCAATGTTGCAGTAGGTTTTGTCCTAAGCCAAGATGAAAAACCAATAGTTTTCCATAGTGAGAAGATAAGTGATGCAAAGAGGAAATAATCCTCATATGACTTGGAATTATATGCTTTAGTGCAGGCTTTAAGGAAGTGGAGACATTATCTCCTTCCTAAGGACTTTGTAGTCTATACGGACAACCAAGCTTTGAGTTTTCTAAACTCACAAGACAAACTCAGTCACAAACACATCAAGTGGGTGATTATGGTTGTGATAAGTAGGTTGTTAGAAGTAGGTTGGTCAATAAGAAGTAGGTCAGTTTCATCCCTAGAGTATATGCAAGCCTACACATTCACAATCAAGCACAAAAAAGGTCAATTAAACTAGGTTGTTGATGCATTGAGAAGAAGACTTTTGACAATCCAAGAAATTCAATTAAGAAGCATAGGTGTTGACAGTTTTAGAGACCTATACCTGCATGATGAAGACTTCTCAAATGCCTACAAGGTATGTAAAGAGTATCAAAATCATTTTCATAGTGAGCATTCACATTTTACCTTGCAAAATGGGTTATTGTTAAGAGGAGGACAACTTTGTGTGCCTAGAGGGTCAATGAGAGAAAATCTAATACAAGAGAAGCATAATGGCAACCTTAGTGGTCATTTTGGAGTAAAAAAGACTCAAGAGTTGGTTTAGAGGTATTACTATTGGCCTAGGATAAATCAAGATGTTAAGAAGTATGTGGAAACTTGCATTGTTTGTCAAAAGGCCAAGGGCACTTCTTCAAATGTTGGTTTATACCAACCTCTTCCCATACCAAATAGACCTTGGGAGTGCATCAGTATGAAATTTTTAGTAGGATTACCAAGGACAAAGAAGGGATTTGACAGCATTTATGTCATAGTGGACAGATTTAGTAAGATGGCCCACTTTGTACCTTGCAAGACTACTCATGATGCATGTCATATAGCTTAGTTGTTCTTCAAGGAAGTGATAAGGATACATGGTTTACCCATGATCATTGTTTCAGATAGGGACTCAAAGTTCATAAGTCATTTTTGGAAGATACTTTAGCAAAATCTTGGCACCAACCTCTCTTTTGGATCAGCCTACCATCCACAAATAGATGGGAAGACTGAAGTGGTAAATAGGAGCTTGGGAAACTCATTGAGGTGTCTTACCAAGGAGTATGGTCAGACATGGGATCAAGTGCTATCACAAGCTGAATATGCTTATAATGACACAATAAATAGAACCACTGACAAGAGCCCTTTTGAAGTGGTCTATGGTCTTCACCCAAGGGGTATATTGGAGCTAAGGTACTTAGGTAATCCAACAACAAGAAGTGGATGTGCTGAAGATTTTGCTCATTCAATGAAAGAGGTACATGAATCAGTCAAGAAAGAATTGATGGAGAACACAAGTAGGATTAAGCAAAAAGTTGATGAGTGAAGGAAGAACCTACAATTCCAAGTAGGAGATCTTGTCATGGTGTACCTAAACAAAGCAAGGCTACAACAAGGAGTTCCTAATAAGTTGCAAATGAGAAGGTTGGGTCCATGTGCCATCCTAGCCAAGTATGGAGAAAATGCATACAAGGTGGACCTACCCAGTGAAATAGGACTGTCACCGGTTTTCAACATAGCATACTTATTTGCTTACAAAGGGCCAATTCAAGGTTCATATTGTAGTCACTCAGAGGTATCAGATGATATAAATAACCTTCAAATACCAGCAAGACCAAATCCAAAGGCTGAAAAGGTATTGAGTTCAAGGATCACTAAGAAGACAAGGCATAAAATTTATTGGGAGCACCTAATTAAGTGGAAGGGTATGGATGATGTTGAGGCTACATGGGTGCCTGAGATAGAGTTTAATAAGTTAGGCATTGACCAGAATCTGATCCCCAAAGAGGTGACTTAGTTTTCTTTTGTTTGGGAGAATGGTGCAGGAGCACCTAGGACTTAGGCTCATAGTCCTTCTACAATTTTGGCTTGTACTGACCTTAGCCAAGTTAGGTTCCTAATAAGGACTCTAGGAGGTTCCAAGGTGTGTGTGTGATATTTTTTTTGAGTCAAGTGTAAGCCTAGTTGAGTTGGTTTTCTTCCTAGGTTTGCACTTTGTGAGTAGGTGATAGTTTGAGTAGTTGAAATGGCCTTCTTGATGGTCAAAAGTGGCATAACTTAGTGTGAGAATTAGAGAGGTTTATAATGGTCTTAGGAATGCTTAAAAAGTCTTGAATAATAACTTGTAATAAGTTGTTTAGGTTGGCAAAGAAAAATGTGGAAAGTTGTAAAAGTTGTCATGAAACTTTTACAAGTTCTCATGACAACTTTTGTCCTAAAGGAGCTTAGCGGTGGAGTTAGGGATAGCCCAATACCCTAGAATGCCTCCACATGTGTGGAAGACTATTTAAACCTCCTCTTGCATGGTTACCAAGATTGGAAGTTTGTTTTTGTATGAATGACAATCTGAAACTACTCATTTTCGGACCGTTATCACTGTTTTGGTCTTGTTTTGCTTAAAATGTGACTACAAATGGATTGAATCCATTGATCCAGTGTTGGATTGTATTTATTTGGTGTGTTACATTACTATTTTTTTTATTTCATGCTTTTTAGTTAGTGTGAGTTTGTACTTTCATTGTTTTGTTTCCAATCATCCAGTTTTGGCTTGTAAATAGCAATTTTATGTAAAATGGTTGCCCCATAAAATCCCTCTGTGCTACCATCACGGCCTATTGGGAAATGGAAGGAAACCCATTGTAAAGTGTAAATACGTAGGGAGGAGTTCTGGAAGTGGATATTAACATGGTTACCACCTTGTTCTAGGCGAGTCCAGGAGCAACCCGGCTAGAGAAGACAGGGTGAAAATTGAGTGCATAATGCACAGGTGAACACAAAACCTTAGCCAAATCATTTGGAGAGGTTCGTGAGGTCCATAAATAGATTCCAATACAAGGAGAATCCTTGAAAAGACCTTTAGATTCCCATTTTACTAAATTGATGAGTCACTATCGGTTAAAGGCCTAGAAACCCTACCAAACCCTCATTTTTGGGTTAGGGAATTGTACGGCGAGTTGGAAGACCAAAACCAACAAAATCTCTTAGGTTTGGGTTAGTTATTGAAGAAAAATAAACCTTTTTGTAGGGTCTTTTCGATCGATTCCCTCAAAACCCTTGAAAACTAGATTTTGGAGGCCTAGTAGGGGCTCATTCCTTGTAGCCCTATTTCTAGGCAAATTGGTGAAATCCGTAAGGAAGATAGTGAAAGAAAACTCACAAATGGGCCAAATTGACTTCATTTCATGGTAAATGCAACCTCCATACCTCTGAAATGAATCACAATAGTATGGGGTGAAATTGACAAGTTGTTGCCAAATTAGCAAGATTGAGCATATGGGAAACACTTTGGAATGGTAGGGTTCCTGGTCAAACACTTGTTGCAAACACCTAGAGATTGGAAAAGAGAAAGTCCTAGAGGAGATTGAGAAGGACTTGGAGGTCTTGAATAAAATCTAGACCTGGGGTGGTTGGTGTAATTGAGCAACAACAACTAGGTGAAGTGTGAGCAAGCTAGGTAAACCCTATCAGGCATTCCTTGCTTGTGATTGTCTAGTCTCCATGCAAACAGGTACAGTGATTTTATAGGTCAAACCTATACCTATATTTTCATAACTTATTTGCCATAGTAAAGCTCAATTATGATAATAGCACAAGAATCTCTTTCACTTCCATATCTTCTACTTTCCATCCCCCTTTTTCGTTGTCCCTTCCCAAGTCCTTGTAGCTTGTTATCACATGACTGAGTATAATGACACGCCAAAAATATTTGCATTTCATTTCATATAGCTTTCACCTACATCATTACATGTTACCACATCATACACATACATATAGAAATCATGATAATATCACATCTTGCACACACCATTGATTATCATCTAATATACGTATTTGAATTTTTCATATTGTAGTGTCATAAAATTGTGCCTCCTACAATTTTAACCACATTTGAAGTCCTCACCTTGGCAACAACATCCTCCTTCCTAGCCAAGACCTCTTTCTGCATTTTCACCCCTTGATGCCTTCCTTTTGAGCCCTGACGTAGCCTCAGGACCTTGCTTGGGCCCCAAGATAGGGTAGGATAGGGGCATGGCACCAATGTCCCCCTTGTACAGGGGCATGGTGCCCCTGTCCCAACCTCTTAGGGTGGCCTCAAGATAGGTCCCCCTGGCCCTATCTGCACTTCAGGATCCCAAATCTCCCCGATATTGACCTTTGGTGAGATGAATTAATCTTCTGAGACATATATAAAAGGGGAGTTGGTTTTCTCATTTGAGAGGAGGCGAAATTCAAGCAGGAATGAGATGAGTAGGAATTAGATAAGCAAGCATAGGCGAAGATATACATCATCAAGCATTCAAGTCTTCTTCATTTATCCATTGGAGCAATATTACAACATGCATTTGCAAGTATGTCTGTTTGTTAGGGTTTTTTCATGTTACATGTCATTCCATGCAACACTTGTTATTACATTCAATAAGTAAAGCAATCATCATCAACAAATTGCAGATCTACAAGGTATACATTTTCATTGTTTACATTCAAGCATTTTCAATTACTTTCTTTCAAGGTTGATTCCTCAACTGGGGTTTGACTGAGGCAAACCCTTATCCACAACCCCTTTTCCTCTCTTTTACATGTGTAGGTTGTAGGTGTGCAGCTGTAATTGCAGGTTTGGGCTTCATTTGCAGAGATGAAAGAATCCTTTTCATTTCATGGATTTTGTGGAGGACCATGTATATTCCCGCCACAGTCTCGATGACTTTTCTCCAAATTTGCAGGGTAGATCCATATCAGTCTAGTTAGCTCAGATCTGAAGTTACAACGCGATCCCAGACTGGTAGCTCCTCATTTCACTCATTTTCTCTCTCTTGTCCACATAGTCAACAAGTTAGCTTTCTGATTTACAAGAGAGGGTAAATCACACTTCAACCCTTGCAATCCACTTGAAATTCACATCCTTGTTTCCCTTGGATTTGGATCTAGTGGATTCAAGCCCCTCTTTTTGAATGTAAAGTTCCTCCAAGTGAAAATCATCCTAGTGGCTTCCTTTCTCTCTCCTAGGTGGGGAGTCACTAGGATCCAATTGTCCACTTTACACATATAAAACATAAAATGACAAAAAAAAGAATATATATACAGCACACATTTTATCATGTAGATAAACCATAAGCATACATTCATATGCATTTAGTACATACAAACCCAGAAAAGAACAAAAATATATTGCATTTCATCATGTACATAAATGCATCCATAACATAAGATCATCATATAAGCATACTGCATCATCATATAGAATAAAATCATCATAAAGCATATAGATGGCATCACATAGGAACACATACATATAGTTATCGCAAGGATGGATGATCTCATATATATATATATATATATAAAATAAGTGTCATGATATAATGATGTCAAAATCTCATATGGCTACAAAATCACCCAAAGGTGTCTACATCATCATACAAAAACTGATACAAAATGGGATCCTAGAGAGATATGATGAACTCTCTCCCTCAGAGCCAACTAGCCTTGAAGGAATCTGAGCTCCTGTAGGACCAGCCCTTGGATCATCTCATCTATCCCCTCCTCTCCCTGGTGGTGCAGGTGGACCCATGACCCCGCCACTGGATGTTGCTCTCTTGTCCTTTCCTGTGGTGGTAGAGCATATGCTCTCCTGTAACTCCCTGGCCTCAACTCTGTAGGTACTGCAACATAGTATAAGCTCCTCCAGTAAGCTATCTCATCCCCTGCCTAGAGACAGAAGGTGAACCCTAATGTTGTGTCCCTTGCTACTGTAGCCCTGGCCACCCCTAGTTTCTCCTTTGTAGCTATGTATCTCTGGATGGCCTCATCCCTCTCTCTCTACATATCTCCCACCTATCACCTCAATCGAGTCACATCCCTCTCAAGATTCTTGATCTCATCAACTTGTCTTGCTATGAGCTCTTGCAACATGAATAGCTCATCCTCGTCCTCATTTCCACCATGACCACCCTCATCCTGCCTTGGTGCATCATGTTCCAATCCACCATGCACCTATCCCTTCCTTTGTCCAACTCATCCCTCCACCTGTACCTATCTAGGAATCTATAGGCTCTATCCTCCTTTGCCTCTAGGTGGCCACACTAGTCTGGCTCCCATTCCACCTCCTTGTCCTACATCCTCACCTCCCTATACACCCTCTCCTCTCCCTTCATCTCTCTATTCACCTCTACCTCTGACCATCCTCCTGGATCCCCCTCTCATCCATCTCCTTCATCTGCCTCTACCTCCACCTCTACCTCATCGTCGTCGTCCTCCTTTGCAAGTGGTATGGGCTCACCTGGATCTGTGAGTCTACGGAATGGATGTGCCTCAAAATAAGTTGTATACTTCTTGTCCATCCTGATATCAATAACATTTGGCAATATATCTTATGAAATAGGCACCAACTGCTTAAACTATGTAACTGTTGCATTGTATGACAAAATAGGTCCCTAATAGACCTGCTCCCTAACTGTTTGCACAAACTCACCTGAGCCTCCTAGCATCCACTGCTATTTGCCAAACTACCTGCATACCCTGTCAATCAAATGCCTATCTAGTATATAGGGAATTTTACCAATCAGATATCTACTCCTAAAACAAAATGGCATCTCCCTGTCATCCTCCTTCCATGCCTTACAACCTATATATGGCTACCATATCACACTATCAATGTCATCTATCACTCCTCACCAATACTCTAGCTTCCCAATCTATGGCTAGGAAGTGATCATGTTATGCAAGTGTACATATGACTGTTTGTGTCCTCTAAACCTGAAATACATCGGTCTCATCATGACTATGTGCTCATACACCCACACCTACAGAAGTGTCACCCTGCATCCCAACCCGCAGCCACCGAGGTACACAACCTGATGCAACTCATGATATAGATGAGCTAGAATGCAGGGTCCCCAGACAAACCTCCTCCTCTTTATGAGTAGGATCTCCAATGTACTCCCCCATCCAATAGCTAAACCTCGTGTAGCCCTGTTAGGACATAGATACCCACTGATAACACCTCTCACCATAGCTACCAATCTTTGTTCGCTAGAGTGCATAACCTCCCAGCTCAGGTGTCTTGGTCTTAAGTCAAGATTTGGATCTCAGAAGACCCATCTCAATGCATCCATATCTCCCTCTCGGTCATATACTATGAGATCCCCATGGATCAAAACCTGTAGTATCCTGTATACATCCTCTAAAGTGATTGACATCTCATGAGTCGACAAATGAAAAGTACATGTCTCAGAGCGCCATCTCTCCACAAGAGCAGTCAACAGTCTTGTGTTTGACCTAATCTCTAGCATATATAACACGCGTCTCAAGATCATTGTGTCAATATCAGCAAGCTCCTCAAAGGTCAACTTTGGTCACAATCTCATCATCACTGGGAATCTCTCTCATGACTCTAATTGGGGCAAGTCCTCCTGCAATCAATCAAAATAATCGTGTCAATCCTAGTGGTACTTATATTTATCACATAGTGTTGCTCTTATCCTAGTGCTTATGTTTATCATATGGCGCTACATCCTAGTGTATATGTTTGTCACATTGCACTGTATCCTATCTTGCTAAAGCACTCGCCAGATTCTATCAATTCGACGACTTATCCTATATCTCAACTTAGCAAACCTACTTGTTTAGGGCACTTGTTGAGTGAATCCTCTCGACAATTTCTCCAATTGGCAACATGTGTTTATCATAGAATTATCAATTCTAGCCTAATTTTTTGTTTATCTTTGCTAGGGCACCTATTTGAGTGAATCATCTCAACCAATTATCCAATTAGCAATGTATGTTTATCACAAAACTGCTAATTTTTGCCTATCTTAGACATAGCCATGTTTCTACTATGTAGACGCACTTTTACCCTACCTATATGCATTTTTGTAGCATAAACGTTCTTTCTTAACACAGATGCAACACTTTTAATGCATAAATGCACCTTCCTGACATAGACACGCCTTTCTATCATAGACGCACCCCCATCTATACATAGACATGATTACATTCGTAGACGCACCTTAAGTTGACCTAGATGCACTTGTTCATCACAAAAGCATGCAAACCTAATCTAGACGTGTTTTTAACCAAAACCCCCTTCTACGTTTTTGCATAGCTACTCTAAAAATGCATTAAATGAAAAAATGTACTGAGCAAGGTCAAGATACATACCGACTCACCCATGTCATCTAGACTTTGGAACTGTCAAACATGATCGAATTGATGGAGTCTATTTGCCATTTCTCCTACCCTGTTGACTGCTCTCTAAGCTCTAAGTGCTCTACTCTCCTGAGTGGTATGGATGCCAATGAGGATGTTTTTCTTCTAGCTTGCATATATAACTTAACCCTAGTCTATCATATGCTTTCCCCCAGATTTCCGCGTCAGTCTTTTTCCCACATGACCTTGTCACCCTATCTTGTCAGTCCCTTGTAGCCTTTCTTTCTCATCGAGAGATTGTCTGTGATCTTTTTCAAAAAAAATCATCTAATCTCTCGAGGGGGCATATCATTCCCATCTTGGGGTAACATTGTATCAATTTATCTTATTTTCTTTGAGCCAATGTGACAAGTTGCATTGTCTCAAAGAGGGGCAAAATGTAGACACCTAAAATTGTCCAGTTTAATTAAATAAATATTTTATCCTAAGTCTTTTATTAATTAAATAAATTCTTATTTATTTAATTAATTCATTTAAACTCTTCTAAGTCTTTCCTCATTTAAATAAATATTTTTATTTATTTAAATTGTCCTTTTCCTAAATTAAATAAATATTTTATTTATTTAATCGGTCCCACTTCCTCTATTAATTAAATAAATCTTTATTTATTTAATTAATTCATTAGCTTTTTCCTTCAATGACACGTATCATTTATCTCTTAATTTTCTTCTACCTACCCTCTTATTATTTTATTATTTTTTCTACCTACCCTTTAATCTTAGCCAGCCATTTATCCTTTTCACCTCTTAATCTTATCCATCCATTTTCTAAAGTGTCTTCTATATAAGAGGATACTCTCCTTCATTATCAACCCTAATTAGTACTTTTATGCAATCAAGCCTTCAAAAGATCAAGCAACATCACAACCAAAATTCGTTCTTTGTTGAGCTCTTGTGCACATATAAAATCTAAGAGCAAGTATACATCAAAAACAAGATCAATGGAGATTGAAACCCTTCTTGACATGTGAATCTTAAGATTGTTTTATCTTGTTAATTTACATGATCTTAGTGTAATGTTGGTGAAATGTGAATGAGAGATCAAGAGGAAAACTACCATTTCCCTCCAAGGAGAGATGAGAGTTTCACTATTGGTTACCCTTCAAGCACTTTTCACCTTGTTACATTCGGAAGAGGAGAGGAAAATTCACTAGATTCAACCTTCAAAGATGAAGATTGAATTATGAATAAAATGGGAATGATAAGTTGATCCCCCCTCTTCCTTATTTGAAATGGCAAGGATTGATTGAATTATGTAGTGCAAAAGTGACAAAGAAGTGATTAAAACTTGAGATCGGAGTATGGGATGAAGCTGTACACTTGGATTTGGCAGTAATATTTCAAGACAAAGTCGCCCTACGAATTTGAGGAAAAGTTGCCTAGACCATGGTGGGAATGTACACAGTCCTCTGAAAAATCCGCAAAATGAAAAGGGTTTTCTGCCTCTACAAATGGAGCCCAAATCCTAAAGTACAGCTATGCACCGGCAACCTACACAAAAAAAAGAGATGAAAATCGGTTGGGATTGGGGGCTTCCCTTTAGGTCAAACCCCAGTTTTGGAATTAACCAAGTAATGAAAGAAAGTACTTGCAAGTAGATGCAAATGAAAGACTGAATTTTAAATCATCTCAAGGGAGGTTGTGATAGCAATGTTGATAGAAATGCTTGTGTGGAATTAAATGTTGGAATCAATCTCCTCTTTAATGGTTGAATCCTTGACTTCAATGCAACATCTAGCCTTGAAGGGAGACTTGAGAATGCTCAATGCTGGAAAGGAATGCTTGAATTCTTTTGAATGCTTGATCACTTATCCCACTTGACAAACTCCAATCTTATCCAACTTCAACTTATGCAAATGAGAGGATGAATGCCCCTTAAATACATGTTAGTGGATTTTATTTTCATCATAGGCCGACATCGAGGGAGTTTCCCACCCAATGCACAACCCTCATTGCATTCTCTAGGAAGGTCCTGCCCCAAAATAGGGTAGGGATAGGGGTGTCACGCCCTTGTCCTACCCCTTTCTCCAGGGCAGAGTGTGGACAGGGTGGTGTGAAGGCCAAGAAAGAAGTTGTTTCCGAGGGTTGAGAAGTCTTTGATCTCCGATCAGGCTAGAGGATTTGATCTTGCATGCGTGAGGACCCTAATGCAGTCGAAAATTGCTAGGGTTGCAATTTTATGACACTACACTTAGGTATCTTCATTAGTGTATGGTGAATGTTTCATTGCAGGACTTAGATTATTTGTGGTTGAATCTTTGAGGTTTTACAATAGTTTATCATCATCATTTTTTACCATATACACCTTAGACATACATTTTGAAGCATAATGACCAATCCTGCCACAATTAAAGCATTTCAAGGGCAACTTACCTTTGTACTTTCTAGTTCCTCTCTTCAATCTTCTTGCAAAGTTTGCTTCAATCTCATCCAGGTTTTTGCTTGCTTTTGGTTCATCTTCTTATATTTTTGAAAATTTAAATGCAAATTCTTTCCTATAGGGTTTATATCATCCATCTCTCCAATTTTTAAAAGCAAATAATGTTTCAATGAGTTGATCAATTGAGTATTTATTTAGATCATGACATTCTTCTATCACACACTTCTTTGATTTTTAGGGTTTAGTCAGTGTAAATTAGATCTTTCTTATGACAATACCTTCTTCTAAAGTTCCATTGGCAACTCAGATAGCCTCAATAGTGTCATTTACCCTGTGTATGTAGTTCTCAATACTTTCATTATCTATCATTCTCAAATATTCAAATTTCTATTTTAGATTCATCAACCTAGCTTGCATTGTCTTAAAATCACCTTCATATGAATAACATAACTTATTTTAGATCTCCTTATCTTCTTTCAGTCCTTTAAATTTATTGAATACTACATCACTCAAACTACTGATGAGTGTTGTTCTAGCTTTTTCATTTGTCCCTTGAGCCTTAAGTTCATCTGGAGTTGTAGCTCTATTCAAAGGAGTTGTATAAGTAGTTAGGATAATATCTCACATTCCATTTCGTAAAGTCTCTAAGTAAGATTCTATTTTGTCCTTCCAATAAAAAAAATGTACTCCATCAAAAATTAATTCTTTAAGATAAGGTTCCTACACCATTTTGGATCCACTTCAACTAGTTAAGCTTTCAAAAGAGGAACCAATGCTCTGATACCAATTGTTGAACACGTGACAGGACTAAGAGGTGGGTGAGTCAATTTGGAACTTTAAAATAGATTAATTATAAATAGCACCAACTAACATAGCAACACCATATCAATCATCAACACATGAACATCGATTTGTTGATAATTTTTATTACTGTTGGTAGATTGCTACAGATATATGCTTGAGATATATTTGAGAGATGTGTGTGTCATTGATGTCAACATATTTCTATGTCTAAGACAGTGATGCAGTGAAGTTCAATAAGTTTACTCAGTATGATGAAGATCAAAGTTTGTGGATCAAAGGGTTTGTAAAGGGTTGTTTGTAGTTGATTTGGTGAAAGGTTCAGAGGTCCGCAAGAATATTTGATTGAGTTATGAGTATCAATGTTGTGGCTAGTTTTTCAGTTGTTTAGAGGTGGCAAAGTGTCAGTATTTTGATCTGCATTACTCTGTATTTTAATATCTTGATCTGCGGATTTGGAGATATGTTTGAGACATTGGTGTGTATCCTCAACTCAAGTGGTTCATGATTTGGAAGTTCGGAAGTGATTTTTTTAGGTTGACAGTCATTATAGTTAGTGTCCTGAGGTTTGGTATAAAGATGAAGATGATTCTAGTAATTTGTGTTCATGTGGATGTTGTTGTGGTAATTCATGATGCTTGTGGATGTTTCTAGATCATGTGCCTTTTGTGTTGGTGGTCTGTATTGATCATTGAGCTCGTAATTGATGATTTTCTTTGGTTCAGTGGTGTTCTTCATGTTCTTGACCGACCGGATGCTTGAATCGTGTTGTGGATATTCGAGGCATACTTCTTGGAGGTGTTTCATGCTTGAGGTGATTAATTTGGGTATGTGTTGTCTTGACCGACATTTCTTGGTCCACATATGATATTATATTGTGTATGGTTATATTTTTGTAATTAGGTGGTGAGTGTTGAGCCGACCTTGATGATATTTTCAAGGTTAATTTTATGTATAAATAAATGTAATAATCTTGTATTTGACATATTGTGGATGAGTGTATGTGCGTTGAATGTATACATATTTTAAAGGAAGAGAAGAAGTGTGAAGGAAATTTGTTTTGTACTTCAATGGGATTGAACCAGGCATTAAGGAGATGTTATTTCTTAGTTCATGGTTTTTAGATGTGATCTAAAATTGTCTGTAAGGCAACGATCCTTCCCTGGGTAGTGAGCCTTCTTTATTTTGAGCAGTGTCCCTAAATGCATGTGCATTCCCCATTGTAATACTTCTAATAGAGTATACCTATTTTTTGGGTTCATCCCCACCATGATTTTTCTCCTAATAGGGGTTTTCACATACAAAACCTTGGTGTTATGTGTGTTCATGTTGTGTTATTGATTTATACTTTCATGTTAATTATCAGATCTAAGAACAAGTTCAAGTGTGTAAGTTTTTGTGACAATTGATTCAAGCCCCCCCCCCCTCTCAGTTATTTGCCTTATTTTCATCAATTACTACCATTAATCCTAAGAGAAATTAATAAGAACTTAAACATGGGATTAGGAATAGAGATCTTATATTTGACTCTATCCTCAGATTGAGGACAAGAAAACATAACATTAGCAAGGCTAGACAAGCCTTCTTCACTTCGAGCTCTACAAAACTCAGAAGGGTATTCCCAATTCACGGATTCATAAAATATTATTAGTTCATCCCTAAACATCAACTGCGGGTCATTATTGATGGATAATTCTCATTTTCATAAACAAAGGGTGTTCTTATTTCACCATTATCCAGTACTAATCCCATGTATTTCTAATATTCATCGAGAATAGTTAAATTAGCATCCCCATTTTTATCATTTAAATGAACAAATGAAAACATCCTCATGCTCTATTCCTTTATCCTTCGAACGCCTTGGAGATGTCAGAACTAAAATAACTTAAGTAAGAAAACAAAGAACATAAAGGAAATGCGATTTTGAAATTTTTTGAATGATTCTGGGTCCAATCTTGGAGGTTACATAGACAAGTGTAGACACCTAAAAATGTCTCATTGATCATGTACTAATTATTCCTCTAATTGATTAAATAATTATTTAATTATTTAATTAATCTAATTAATCTTATTCTTCTAAATTCACTTTTCTTCATCATCTTACTAATTTTCCTATTTTTATTTCTAATCATTTAATTATTAACCATTTTCTAAATATTAAATAAATATTAATTATTTAATTGATTGTGATTTTAATCCTTTAATTTAAATAATCTTTATTATTAAATTCAAATCAATTTCTAAATAATTAAATAGTCTCTTTTAATTATTTAATTAGCTAATTCAAATTCTAATTTCAAATCCCCAAATTCTAATTTCGTTTAATTTCATTACTTCTTCTAATTCAAGTTCATATTCTTCTAATTTCAAATACATGTGCATGATTTAAAAAATCAAATTGAATTCCTAAATCAAGTTTGCATGAATTCAAAGATCAAGTTGAATTTAAAATCAAAATTCAATTAACATTCAAAAATCAAATTGAATTTCTAAGTCAAGTTCTAAATATATTCAGATATTAAATTGAATTATAAAAATTCATTATCATGCAAAGATTAAATTGAATATTTAAATCAAGTTCAAAAACATGCAAACATGGAATTGAATTTCAATAAAATATCCTACAACACATGTCAAATTAATAATTAATCGATCAATTCAATTAATTGATTAATTCAATCATTCCTTCAAATTATCTCCAAATTTTTATTTCTATCTTCTAATTTGCTTTTTTCCAAAAAAACTTTGAATCAGTTAACAGTTCAATCTATTTTAATTGACCATTTCAATAAATTGATTAATTATATCATTCTTTAATTCTCCTTCAATCACTCTTTTTCTATCTTCCAATTAGCTTTTTCTAAATAAAGATTTCTTTGTCATAAATTAGTTATCCTCCAATCAATCTTTTTTATCTTTCAATCAATTTTTTTCTCAATCAGTTAACTCATTTAACAATTCAATCTATTTTATTCCACATCCAAATCATAAATTCAACTATCAATCAACTTTTTATCTCACTTGAGTTCCGCCTCTCAATCAATCCTCTCAAAAAATCTATAAATTCAACATCAATTCTCCATTTTCAATTGAATCACAAACTTTGAATCTTTGTGTCAATTGCAGGTTGCTAGCGTAATATATGAGAGTCGTCATACCACGAAGAAGAGAAGAACAATGAAAGCCATATGTTGTCATGGGATAGGGAGTCTTAATTGATATTTTACATCCTTATTGCTTTTATTGTGTTATTCTATTGATGTTGTTTGAATTATTTAGCTAGAATAGGGATTCGTGATTTCCTTATTATTTCTAGTCAAGCAATGATGATTTTAAGCATACACATCAAGTGCCTAATCTATGGTGTTGTTTCAAAGTCATGTATGAACACAAACATCAAGAAATAATTCATCTTAATTAGTGAGCCTCTATGACATTAATGCCTAACACTAATGCAACCCCTGCAATTATCACATAAATCATTCTTACAAATCCATACTATATTCCTAAACCTATTGTAATACGATTGCAAAAATTTAATTTATTCCTTGAAGAAAACCCACAAACAAGATTACACATTCACAAGATTTCTGCAAAGACAAATAACAAAATCCCTGATATTATTTGTGTGTGGGAAAAGCGGGTCAATGAAACTTAAAATGTGAAAAATGAAGCTCAAAGGGACTTATCCATACACCCACATGACTTCTTGGTGCAAGCTATAGAGTCATGAAGGATGACTCAACTTCCCAAGGTTGGTTCCATGGTTGTCTATCTCACAAGGTCCCTCAAACCAATGTCTTTGCTCTCAGATCACTGAGCAAAGTGGTTTAGGGATGACAAATGCAAGAACGAGGGATGCTTTGGTTGATTTTAACATGAGAATGCATCCTATCTATGCATGATTCTATAAATGCAACAAACTAGATTATATGATGACAAGATTAGTATAAATACTATCCTAACATGCTATATTAGTTGTATGATTTAAGCTAATGATAAAGGAATTATTCTAAGATGTTTATTAGATTAATTTCTATTGCAAAGAGAGAGTAGATGTGCTAAAATTGAGCATAAGTATGACACTAAAAGCTTGCATGGATCCTTAAAATGGAGGAGGCAGAGCTCTATTTATAGTGAAAATAGGGCAATGGATGGCCAGGATTGAAAGAGTTTATCAAAGGTCAAGATTGAAAGTTTATCAATCCATGTTCAATTTGCACTAATGAAATGGTGACAATTATCAACATAAGATTGGTTGAGAGGGGAGGGTGGAAATATTAAATGCCTGAGAAGACCTCGTGGTTACCCTAGGTGGTAAGGGTTAAGGTTAGGTTAGGATTATCCAATGGATAAAGCTTTTACCCAAAGGATAAACTTTTGTGCAAGGGTTAAAGGGATAACTATGGTCAAAGCAATGAATGCTTGATGAGACCCTTGGGTTAGATGAGGGTTAAGTTAGTCAAAAAGTCTCTAACCATGCAAGAGGGTTGAGTTAACCATTAATGGTTTGGAAGACTTTCAAAGTTAAGTTGTTGAAGCCTTTAATGGTTTTCAAAGACTTTGAGGGTTTGAGAAGTGACTTCCCCTTGCTTAGGGATGTGACAATATTTAGGAGATGGGTTAGGCTAATTTAGAAGTGATTAGAAGAATCTAGAAGGGGGTTAGGAAGAAGGTTAGGATGCAAGTGGGAGGTGTAGGATTTTGTAAGTGGATGAGGAATAAAAGGATTTATTTAAAATAAAATGTTTTATTTCAATTTGGTTGCAATTTTGGGAAATTGAATAAATTAGATTTATTCAATTTGGGGTAAACTATTAATTAAATATAAATTTAATTAAAAGTAGAGAGAAGGGGTTTAATTGAATAAATGATTTATTCAATTTAAATGACATAAGTGAATTTAACTAAGTAAATTGAATAATTTACTTAATAAAATAGAAGAATGTAGGTAATTTAATTAAATTAAATTTAACTAAATAGAGGAATGAACATAAAATATTCATTTAGGAATATGGTCATTTTTATACGTCTACATTTTGCCCCTCTTTGAAGTGACGTGTGTGCATGAGTTAATTCAAAGAAAATGATGTGTCGTCAAAATTTGATTATGATCAGTGTGATGTTGTTTTAAGATTTTCATGTCGTGCCCTAGATTTGATAAATGATGTTTGATAATGCCCCCTCGGGAGATGAATCAAAATTTGGAAAATTTGATTTAATTTGATAATTTTGTTTCCATTTTAAAATTTTGTCAATGTGGAATGTGAAAAGTTGATTCATCTCCCGATAAATAATGTTTGTTAGGGTTAGACGAAGACCGCGAGCAAGCTACATGCCCCATCTCCAAACCCTAATTTCAATTCACCCTATAAAAGGGGAAAAGTGCATTGTTTTGTCTCATTTGTGCTTGTTGACCTTGGAGAGAGAGACTTTTGGAGAGAAAGACAAAATGTTGGTTCCCTTCTCTTCTCATCGATTTGAGCGCGTTTGGAGGTATCGGAGGCCTGCCACGTATGGACCAGTGGTAAGTTAACCTTTTTGACCCCTTTTTGAGTTTTTATTTTCTCATTTTACATGATGTTTTTAATATTGTCATGCGGATTTTACGTTTTAGCACGTCAGGGTCATTGCGTAGCGCATACGATAAATTTCGTAGCGCGTAGGGTTTGTCAAGTTAGGTAGTGTCCGAAAGATATATGGTAGCGCATAGGTCAACTAGATTAGCGCATAGCAATACTTTAGCGCATTAGGTGCATAGGGTAGCGCATGGGGTAAAACGGGTAGCGCATCGGATAGACCTAGCACATAGGGGGATGAGGATGTCGCATGGGTAGGGTCAGATAGCACATAGATGTACCCTAGTGCATAGGGTTAGATAGGTAGTGCAAAAGAGGGATAGGGTAGTGCATGGGGTATTTTAGAGCATAGGGTAGATTAGATGGCACATTGGAAGAAAAAGGGAGCGCGTAGGGTTTGTCTAGCGCATAGGGTAGGTTGGGTGGCGCATGAAGAATACAGGCTAGCACATGAGTATATTTTAGCTCGCAAACAAGTTTTCTTAGCGCATAGGGAAAATTTTTGTGGTAAAGTGTGATTTTTTTGATGAAGAAAATTGGTAGGTTGAGGTTAGTTTTGCCAGGATAGGTGTCAATTGTCCGTCTGTGTATTTTGTTGTCATAAGTTGTCCAATATGAGTTCCGACACAACTTGATTGGATTTGTGATGTTTCAAGTTATTTATAGATTTGATGTGGATTTAGATATGATGTGAAACTTGATTTAGATTTGTTCAAAGTTTTCAAGTTTTTTGGATATGAATGTGTTGGATATGAATTGTGGAGCTTGAGTTGTGTTACAAGCTGATATGGAACTTGAGTTGTGTTACAAGTTGATATGATTTGAAAACTTGAGCTGTATTACAAGTTGATGTGATTTGAAAACTTGAGTTGTATCACAAGTTGATATGATTTGAAAACTTGAGTTGTATTACAAGTTGATATGATTTGATGGATTGATATGATGTGAAACTTGATTTAGATTTGTTCAAAGTTTTCAAGTTTTCGATATGAATGTGATTTTGATATCTATGTTTTGATGAGGAAACTGATATTGGATGTGTTTTTCTTTTTGGACAAGAGCGTCTTGGAGTGGTGCAGTCACGTGAGCGTTTTCCTAGACCGTGGGAATTGATACCACGACTGACACAGGCTAACAGAGACATTATTGATAGGTGTGTCCTGACCTCCTTATTAGATATGCCTCGGTTCATTGTGAACCAGGGGTTATTGACAACGCTGGCTGAGAGGTGGCATAGTGACATGAACACCTTTCATTTAGCTACAGGAGAGATTACAATGACGCCAGAGGATTGTTATCGGATTCTTCGGATTCTTGTGGTAGGTTCATTGTTACCCTATGAGCAGTCAGAGGAGGGTGGGATAGGGGCATTGTGTCGGATCTTTCAGGATGACACAGTGTGTGGATATGAGATCCCTTGGCAGGAGTTTTTGGATTTGGATTACGCTCCTCTTCCATCAGTACTGGCAAGTTTCATAGGTGGGTTCTTATGTCCCGATTGGAGGTTGAAGGGACTGTCCATAGGATGGGGATTGGTTCTGGAGGAGATGGTGACACAAGGTCGCTGATTTGCATGGGTGTCGGCTATGCTGGCCCACTTATACAGGGATTTGCATGAGGTGGTATATTTGGGGTATGGTAGTTTATCAGCGGGAGTGACACTATTATGGGTATGGTGTTGGGAGCATATTCCCGCAGCCAAGCCACTGGTGGACAAAGATAAGCCTGTTAGGTGCGCGTATGCGTACGGATATCGAGGGATAGTTGTCCAGCGTAAGCTGGGCAAGCTAGAGCACTGGAGGAGAGTTCTAGATGATATTGATATGGTCATCTGGCGACCATATACATGTTGTGAGGTATGGGAAGAGGATGGGATGGAGATGCCTTATGTCTTCATGACCCGATATCTGATAGGGTGGATGCCCTTTGTTATTGAGAGATTTCTAGTCACTCAAGTTTTGCGACAGTATGGACGATAGTAGGGGATACCACAGGGGACTTGCTTATATGCTCGACGGAGGCAGGATATACCAGATTGGGGACCCACTCTTGATAGTGCGGCGGCGGTAGAGGAGTTCGTTCATCTAGCTGGCCAGATATGGGACTATGCCCCTAAGATATTAGACGTGGGCATGACGGAGGAGTTTGCCAGATTATTTGCAGTTCGTGCAGTGGCCAGGATATCAGATCCAGCGGAGATGTGTCTCACTTTTGACGATGATTAGGAGGAGGGAGGTGGTGACGAAGGATTTGATGGTGGGGGAGATGATGGAGGAGAGGGTCGAGGTTGACGAGGGAGAGGAGATTGGGGGAGGATAGGAGACAGAGGTAGAGGTGGAGGGGATAAAGGGATTCAAGTGGAGAGAGTGGTATGGTGGGTTATGATGGATAGAGGGAGAGGAGGCCTGGCGATATGGAGGGGGGTGAGGAGAGAGTAGGGGAGGTGATAACAGTGGTGGGAGGGGCTGATGAGTTGAGACGGTCGGCTCAGAGGAAAAGGACTGGTGCGTTACCCCCACCAGTATCGAGGTCAGGGGGAAGAATGGGGAGTACTTCTTCCCAGGTGCCCCTTCAGATTCAGATCCCGACTCATCGGGAGGATGCGTAGATTAGGGCCCTACAGCTGTCAGTACAATAGTTGTAGGCATAGCTATTGACATAGTAGCTACAGATCACACAGCTAGCCATGGAGCGGGATACAACTTTAGAGTAGTTGGGTCGAACCGAGGCTCAAGAAGAGGTTTTGGAGAGAGCAACGGTAGGTGGCCCGATGAGAGACACCTTGAGAGAGATGGCTTTGAGAGTTAGGGAGGTAGAGTACTACAGGAGACACTATGAGGACACGATGCCTAGGGAGCACCGAGTTCCAAGGTATACAGCCTCAAGATCGACTCAATCCCAAGAGACGGGGTCGAGGACAAAGAGCAGGGGTGTGACAGGGCCTATTCGGCAGGATCCACCTGGAGATCCAAGTGCTGGGACATCTGCTGCAACACCATCACCATCTAGAGATAGTCATACCTAAGAGACGTTGTCTCTATTGTATTTTGATTATTTTGTTGTGTTGGGTACAGACATGACATATTTTGTACATTTGATCATTTTTGAGATATATATATATATGTGTGTGTGTGACACCATTGTCTTTGATCCGCATGTGATGTGTTATGGATGATGCTTTTTATATGATGATGCAATGCTTATGCGATTTTGAATATGATGTGATAATGCAGGATGTATGAGATGTATCTTTGAAAATGAGACATAGGATATGATATGATGTGAGATGTACCTTGAAAATGAGGTGCATGATATGCAACTAATTCATAATATGATATGCAACTAATTGTAAAATGATATGCAACTAATTGTAAAATGATATGCAACTAATTGGTATGAGCATCCTCATTCTGCATTGGTCATCCCTGTATAGCCACATGTTGTTTTGCTTTCTTTGTAGCATCATCATTGAGCATGGGTTGGTTTGGGATATGTTGAAAATTTATACAAGCATAATGGTATAATTGAACCATAATGACCTGAGAAAAATGTACATGATTTTTGATTTTGCAAGATGGCATGAGTGTCAAGGTATAATTGAACCAGGACGACCCGAATGTTTCTTGCGGAAAAACAGACAAGATTAAACCATTTGTATGTGCAAAGTGGAATCATGTCTTCAGTGATGTGTTGTGAATCACGTCTCGAGACAAGTCTTTGTACAGTACAAGTGATCGCCTCACAGACAGAAGACTAAAAAGATATTGGAGTCCCCGTTACTTTCTCCAGCTTGATGCATCATTGAGAAAATGTAGAGGATCCAATAGTTCAAAAGGATTTCAAATGCAAAAATAGTCAAAACTTTATGCAAGATGCAAACATTTGTTACTTCGGAAAATCATCCATCATGTGTTGTGAATCCGTTAAATGTATCCATGTTTGATTCTCCTCATGTTTTGTTCAATTTTGGTTTTGATATCATTTACCTAGTCTACTGTAATGCGTGATATGTTGATAGGACATGATGTCGATCGATGTTGCCCCTAGCTAAATGTATTTCCCAATGTGGATATGTACAATGATTACCAAGCCATGGTGGGATATGATGAAATGATTTGTGATAAACAAGGACAGTGACTACGCTAAGTATGTCCTGGATAACGCTTAGTTTGATAAAGGTGTTGGTCAATGGCCAATAGTACTTGGATGCATGGATACAAAAGTTTGATAAGAATAGATGGAGGAACAGTCCTCTCACAATAGCACCTGTTTGCCAGGTTTTCACCATTTGTTTCTATTGTATCTTTTTCTTTGCTTTTTTTCTAATTTTTTTTATTTATTTATTTTTATTTTTTTATTTATTTTTTATTTTTGTGTATTTTTACTTTTTCCATGCATTTAGACTGCTCGAGTGTAGTATTTATTCAAATGGATGTTGTTGGTGGGTTCGTCGAGCACATCTCCTTCTGAGGTAGTTAGTTGATAGGCGCCTGATCCATAGGCTGAGATGATGACAAAGGGACCTAACCAATTAGGTTCAAACTTCCCTTTCTTTTCTCGATCCTATTGATTTTTAGGATTTTCTTTGAGTACTAGATCACCTATTTTGAAGTTTCTAGGGATGACCTTGTGGTTGTAGCTTCTGCAAATACGTTGTTGATATGCTTTGAGATGAGTGTAGGCACCTTGGCATCTTTCATCTAGAATTTCAAGTTCTTGCAATTGGTTAACTCAATATTCTTTATCTGGGATTAAGCCTTTCAAAGAGACTCTGAGAGATGGAATTTCTACCTCCAGAGGTAAAATTGCTTCTGATCCATATACTAATGAATATGGGGTAGCTCATGTCAGTGTGCGGATGCTTGTTCTATATGCCCAAAGTGCTGGATTGAGTTGTACGTGCTAATATTTGCCTGCATCATTCACTATTTTCTTTAGGATTTTCAATATTGTCTTGTTGGATGCTTCTGCTTGACCATTTCCCTGTGGGTAGTAGGGTGTAGAGAAACGATGTTGGATTTTGAATCGTTCACATAGTTCTCTCACATCCTGATTTTTGAAAGGTCGCCCATTGTCTGTGATGATGGAACTTGGACTGCCATATCTGTAGATCAGATAATTAAGGATAAAAGAGGCAATTTGTTTCGCAGTTATTGTGGTCATGGGGACTACTTCAATCCATCTGGTAAAGTACTATGTTGTAGTGATAATGAACTTGTGCCCATTTGATGACGAAGGATGAATTTTATCGACTAAGTCTAATCCCAACTGACAAAAGGGCCAGGATGTTGTGAATGGCTACAGTTCCTGTGCTGGTGCATGTATAAGATTGCCATGGATTTGGCATTTAGGACACTTTTTTGCAAAGTGATGAGAATCTTTTTCCATTGTTGGCCAGTAATATCCCATTCTTAGAAGCTTTTTAGTACCACTTGAATGTGTGCCACAGATACCTTCGTGAAGCTCATGTAAAGTGGAGTCAGATTCATTATGATCAAGGCAACGAAGAAGAGTACCATCTAGACCTCGACAGTACAAAGTATCAACAGTAAGGGTATAACGGGCAGCTTGTCGGATAAAGTTATGTTTTTGGTTTCGGGACAAATCAATGGGTAGGATATTAGCCTCAAGATACTCATATATCATTCCATATAAGGGAGAGTCTGAACCAGTTAAGGCATAGATGACCTGGGATGCAGAATTATCATAAGCTGGGGAAAACAGTTGCTCTACCAGGAATTCATAACGAGACTGTTGCTTTACAATTTGCAGTAGTGAAGCGATAGTAGCCATTGCATCAGCTGCTCTGTTGTCCAACCTTGGTATTTGTGTGAAGTTGATATGTACAAAGTATTGTTTGAAGTCATCCACCATTCTTTTGTAGGGTAACAACTTGTCATCTTTCGTCTGATAGTCATCATTGATTTGATTGATAACCAGTTGCGAATCTCCATAGACCTTTAGTTCTGTGATTTTCCATTCTACAGCTATCTTGATTCCTGTGACTAGTGCCTCATACTCAAAAACATTATTTGTGCATGGAAACATGAGTCTGTAGGATCTTGGTATGGTGTGTCCTTCTGGAGTGATGAATAAAATGCTGGCACTTGAGCCGTGTTGGGTAAATGATCCATCAAAGTATATGGTCCATTGTTTTGTAGAGATAGCAAGAATGTCCCTGTCTGGAAATTCAATCTTTGTTCATTGTTTACCAGGTAATGGTGCTTCTACTAGTTGATCTGCTATTACTTGTCCCTTGATAGCTCTTTGCTCCGTATAGTGGATATCAAATTCACTGAGAATCATGACCCATTTAGCCAATCAGCCTGTAAGAGCTGCTTTGCTGAGTAAATATTTGAGAGGATCAATTTTTGCAACTAGCGTAATTGTGTGAGCTAGCATGTAGTGGCAGAATTTTTGAGAGGCGAAGACCACAGCTAAACAGGCTTTCTCAATAAAGGTGTAATTTAGCTCATAGTTGTTCAATGTCCTGCTGATGTAGTATATTGCTCATTCATTGCCTTGTTGATCTTCTTGTGCTAATAATGCCCCCAATGATTTATCAGTTATTGAAATGTAGATAATAAGTGGCTTCTCTACTATCGGTGGTACCAGAACTGGTGGGTTCATCATATATTGCTTGATTTGATAGAAGGATTCGGCACACTTGGCTTCCCATCTGAATGGTACATTTTTATGTAGCAAATGATTAAATGGGAGACTTTTATCTACTAGTTGAGCAATGAATCGCCTGATTGATTGGAGTTGTCCTTGTAGTGACCTGAGCTAGCTAATATTCTTTGGGGGTGGCATCTCCATGATGGCTTGTACCTTTGTTGGATCCACTTCAATACCTTTAGCTGAAACTATGTAACTGAGTAATTTGCTTGATGTAACCCCGAAGACACACTTCTTAGGGTGGAGCCTGACTTGGAAATTTTCCAATCATTTAAAAATCTTTTCTAAGATGCTTAGATGTTCTGCTCTGGTGAAGGATTTAGCTAGTAAATCATCCACATAGTCTTCCATGAAGATATGCATCATATCATGAAAGATTGTTGTCATTGCTCATTGATAAGTTGCTCCTGCATTCCTTAAGCCAAAAGGCATGACATTCCAACAATATGTTCCCCAAGGATAGGTGAATGTTGTTCTATCTTGATCCTCTGGAGTGATCTTGATTTGGTTATATCCTGAAAAATTGTCCATTAGTGATAACATTGCATGGCCTTCTGTGAGGTCTACAATTATGTCAATACTTGGTAAAGGAAAGCCATCCTTTGGATAGGCGTTGTTGACATCTCTAAAATTTGTGCATATTCTGATACTGCCATCTAGTTTTGAAACTAGTATGATGTTGGAAATCCATTTTGCATAGTCGATGGGTCGGATAAATCCGACATCTAATAGTTTCTTTAGTTCAGATTTGACCATGAGTGCCACATGTGGATTCATCTTTCGCAGTTTTTGCTTAACCGGTTTAGCTCCTGGAGCCATAGACAAGTGATGCATGATTAATTGTGGATCAATCCCGGGCATATCTATGTATGCCCAAGCAAAGTTGATTTGCTTTTCTTTAAAAAAATTGATAAATTCTGACCTTTCTGCTTTTGTCAGAGATTCTGCAAGGTGTATATTTTTGGTTGCCTCTGTAGTACCGATGTTGATTGATTGAGTGGGCTCAACCAATATGGGTGATTGCTCGTGATAATGCTCAGGAAGAGTGTCAAGTCTCCCATCTTTAGGTGCCTTAAAAAGGTTTTCACCCTTAGATGCATCCTTTATTTTTACTTTTTTGTGATCTAGAGCTGCCATTGACTGGTTTTCAGCATCAGATCCTTTATTTGGTTTATTATTGCGACTGAGAGATGTGGCACCCTCTTGATTGTAGACATCACTATTATGTTCACTGGTAGAGTTTATTTCTGAGTTGACGGTACATAAGTAATGGATAACGGATTCATCATTCAGGAAAATTGGTATATCATGAATTTCGGGTTCATCCCAGTCTATGAGGTCTGGAAAGACAAGTGGTAAGGAATCATTTGGTAGATCAAGTTCTACTACTGTAAGTGTCAGGATAGAGGTTTCATTGTGATTGGTTCGGGTGTTAAAGAAGTCCAGGATTCTGTCAATGTCTTCGATGGTATCATCTTCTGTATAGACTTGTTCATAATGTTGTTGCTCGCTTTCCTTAACATCATAGATATTTTGTGGTCCAAATTCAAGTAGCCTAATTTCTGTGCTATGTTCTTCTTGAAAAAGGGATATAGAACTAGTATTTTTAGTGGTATCTTCAGTAGCATTTGAGCAGCTACCCCATTCATATTCATTGGAATCAGTTTCAGAGGTATCATCCCAGATCTTTTCAGTGTTGTGAACAGGTATGTCGAATGGTGAAAATAGATCTTTAATAATTGATACTATTATGTTGGTTTTCTCTGATTCTACATCAGATCCTGCTTCTATTCTTTGCATCTATTCGTAGACTGTTTCTTCTCAGGGAGGAATGATGTTGCCCTGAGGTGATTCTTCTTTGTTGGATATTTGTTCTTGAATATGATTGACTTCTGTAGATGTTGTCTTCTTGTGAATGATGGACTCCCCTTGATGTTGCTTCCTTTTGTGATGTTCACATTCTTTACGGATTGTCTCTGCTGACTCAAATAGTGCTTCTTGCCAGGATTCTTCTTTGTACTTCTTCTTTGCTTTCCACTGAGGTTTTTGATATTTGTGTGGTATCTTCTTTGGTAGTAGAGTGAATTCAAAGCCCAATCCTTTTTTGTCTTTACTAAATTGTGAAGGAGGATCCAATGGTTCTGTGACACCTTCCTGACACTTACCAATAGGTCCTTTGCCATTGTATCCCATTTTCTGCATGATTAAGTAGCCTTTTCCATATAGGTGTGTGGGTATAGCTATTTCCACAGTAGCTGCTCTATTTTCTTCCTCATCTTTGTATATCCAACTAAGGATATCCTTTTCCTCGGATTCATGTGCTAAAGTGTCGAGTTGAATGAATGTGCCATTGAACTTGGTGATGGGTTGAGTTGCTTGATGTGTTGATGTTGTAGGTAATCCATGAGATCTAGATGATGTGGGTAAGTTAGTCAAACACATGGGTTCTAAATAGTATTCCCCCATGCCCCGTTCTTTGATTTTCATTTGCTTCTTGAAATCTCTAGGTAATGATTTAGACTTCTCTTGTTGAAGATCTGGTGTTGAGGAATTTTGTTTCTCTCTATTATTTGGAACCAAATTGTCCTGGGCTACCCCCATTGCATTACAATGTTGAAATGGATTATGATCAGTAGATATAGAAACCTCATGCCCATTATAGGGGAATTTGACACACTGGTGATATGTAGAAGGCACTGCTTGCATTTCATGTATCCAAGGTCGACCTAATAAGATATTGTATGTGAGGTCTATGTCTAAGACCTGGCACATAGTATCTCTTTGTATCAGTCCAACTTGGATTGCCAACACCATTGTTCCTTTAGAGGATCTTTCTTCATCATCATATGCCTTTATAGTAATCTTTTTGTGTGGATCAATAGACTCCTCCAAGAAGCCTAATGCACGGATAAGTTTTAAGGTACATATATTAAGTCCAGCTCCTCCATCTATTAATACTCATTTTACTCGGTGTTTATAGACTATTACTTCAATATGGAGAGGGGTATTATGTGGATGACTCAACGAGATAATATCATGCTAAAAAAAAGTGAGATTATGAGGCCCTGTCATATGAGTGACAATGGCTTGGAATTTGTCAGCATCCAGATCTTGAGGTACATTCATTTCTAATAGCACTTGCTCTAATATGTCTTTGTGTTTTGGCGAAAGTTTTAGCAACTCTAGTATAGATATTTGAGTACGAGTTTTGCGCAGTTGGCTGACCAGATCATATTGAATTTTGGGTACGGTGTTTGATGTTGACGTACGTCCCTTTTAGACATATTTTTGAGCTCTGGTTGTTACGTTGATAGATTCATGATCATGTTGATCTTGAATTGTGATGACATTGACTTGATTGTCCTCAGCTGATATATGATTGATGATGTTATTGTAGATGTGATTGATACGAGCTCCACGTGTATTGTTCAAGGTTGAATCTCCATCCTTGTTGTAATTTGGAAGAGGATTCTTAAAGGCTTCGTGGTCACCATTTGTCTTGAGACCATCCACCGTTAAATCACCTCTATCAATCATGTCCTGAACAATGTTTTTCAGTCTCATGCAATCATTTGTTTCATGACCTTTATTGCGATGAAAATCACAAAAGTGCGAGTCATTCCACCAAGGTGGTTTGATTTGTGGTTCATAGTTGTTGATTGCTGGTAAAGAGATAATTTTGTTTGCCAGGAGTTCTCTGAATGCTGACTCCAGTGATTGTCTCAATGGTGTGTAGACATGTTTTTGAAAATTGTTGGTGTTACCTTGTGAATTGTTATTAGGACCTCAATTTGTGTGATTATTTTGAGTATTTTTGGTGTTGTTGGTGTTGGGTTGACCTTGATTGGTATTCAGTGCATAAGTGTTAGTGTCTGGGTTAGCACCTTTGGGATTTTTTATGGCTTGAGGATTACCTGATAATGCGAGCACGGGCTGCTTAGATTTTGGATCATTTGATTCATTGCCTCCTTCATTTCCATTGTTTTTGTTTCTAGTCCAGAATCTAGATTTGTCTAAGTTGTTATTGTTTTGATTATTGTAATGAGACTTGGATGAATTCATTCCTTCTTTGAAAAATTTCAATGTCCCTTTCTTAATACATGCTTCTTCTACTTGGATGCCATTTTCAATCAATTTGGCAAAAGAGGGTATGCATTGGAGTTTGAACCTATAACTCATCTCACCATTCAAGTTGTCGATGAAGATTTCTATTTTCTCTTTTTCAAGGATATCTCAAGGATATTGTGAAACCATACGCCACCAACATTGAAGGAATACCATGAATGTTTCATTGTTTTTCTGTTTGGTGTTACAGACATCTAGCATGGTGATAGCATGTTGAATGTTATAGGAATATTGAGTTATGAATTTGTTGACCAGTTCATCAAATGATCTGACAGGAGGTGTGATTTTGGATAACCATTCCATTGTTTGTCCTCCCAAGCTTCTTGGGAATAACCTCATCAAATAGGTGTCATCATGAGCAAATTCAAGACTCATGGTGCAGAATTCTCGAACATGATCACGAGGATCGCTTTTCCCATCGTACTTATCAAATTTGGGAACATGTGAGTTTGGAGGAAAAGGTACCATGTTCAATCTTCTGTCAAACGGATAAGGACAAATTTCATTTAGTGAATACCGTACTATTGTCCCTTGTTGCATGTCTTGCATTTGTCTTTGTAACATTTGCATTTGTTGAGTAAGAGCAATCAAAGGCGCATTATTTTGCCGAGGGAAGATTTCTTCCCTTGCATTAATCCTAGGTTGAAATGGTGTATGGAATGACATGTTTTTCTCGGGGATGTGTTGCTCAGGGATGTTTTGTCCTGGTATATTTTGTTCCGATATGTTTTGTTCAGGAATATCTTGCTCCGGGTCATGTGCTTCTCCTTCTCGTTGTCGTTCTTGATATTCGTAATGTTGATATTTTGTTCTAAACATGTCTGTGTCAAAGTCTTCAAGAAGTTTAACCCCTTTGCTTGTAAGCATGAGTACGTATTTTTCCTTTTCATTTTCCATGAATCTTTCCACAAGATTTTGAAATGAAGCACTTTCTTGACATTCTTGAAGAAGTTCCTCAAAAATTTCGGCCTCCTCTAGATTCGGATGCTCGAAAGGATTTGATAATCTCCGACTCATGCTGGATTCTGATTGCATTTTGCTTTGTTTGTTTTGTTGAGATCGAGTAACAATAGGAATCTAGTAGAAGCTTTTTGTGATAAAGGGGATAAAATCCTCTTCGATATGTTGCTCAGGGGTTGGTGGCTCAAATCGGGGTATGTTGTAAGTGATGCACTCGTCGGGAAAGAATGCAGGATTGATATTTCCTCCACGATTGATTTGTTGACTGAATGCGGATTTTTGGCAAAATGCTCTAGTCTTCAAAGGCTCTTTGTCAAATTTGTCAGATTTGTTTTGAATATAGAGTCATACATGATGAAGAAATGTTCGATGAGATTTGAAGAGTTGGCGATTGATGTATAAAAATTTATATCTTTTGGCAAATTTCAAAGGACTTGGTTGTTGTTTCTTTAAATTAGTGTTACGATAAATATTCTTTCTTCTCAAACTATGAGGATTAGTTATGCACAAGTGATCAATAGTTCCTTTTGAGTTGGTTTGGATTCAGTTTATCTTGTTTTGGAAACTCAAGTTTTACTTTATCCAAGTGAAGGTTTAGATGCCCCCTCACGACAAAGTGCGTCAAATGATATCGAAAAAGTCTCCCGATATGGAAACTTGATTTGAGAACTTGGAGTTTTAAAACAAGTGTGTTTCGGATAAAATCTGTGTGATAAAAAAAGGACCTATTTGCTACGTGTGATGATGTCTCCTGATTTTGATAGGATAGATATGTTTATCGTGCGACCAGTTTTAGATGTTTGGACAACTTTTGTTTGATACGAAATTTGCTTTTAGAAATAGCTTCTTAGGTCTGTTCTTGATATTTTGATCTAATGAAGTTTAAGTTGATGAAAAGAGGTTGTTAAAAATGTTTTCAAAATTTTCTAAATTTACCTCTGTTTTGCCCCCTGTTTTTCTGGTCTTAACCACGCGCTAAAGCAGAGACCCCATGCACTACAAAAGTTTCTCAAAGTGCTAAGGGAAAGACTCCATGCACTACACTGCCCTAGTCTACGCACTAACTGTTTCTAATAATAAATTTTGTTTCAGATCTGATTTCAAAATATCATGCGCTAATATGAGCTACCGACGTGCTACTGTCTATACGCCACACGCTAATGATAAGATGTGATGCACTAAGTTATGTTTGATACGCACTAAGATGTTGCTCTTATGTGCTAAACTGCCTTGACTTGATTGTTTTCTGCATTTTTGGTGTTTTGCCTTAAGCTTTTAATGTTGATGGATGATTTTCTAAAGTAACAAATGAAGGCACATCACCAAATATATAACCATTTTTGCCTAATCTAAACAGTAAGTGTATGTTCTGCGAGGATGTGTTCAAATCCTCAATGTTTCAACAGGTTTGGTTATAAAGAATACACTTCAAAAAGACTCTTTATTCAAGGGTCATAAGTAATACCATAGCCCACTGGTCTCGATACTCCGTCAGCTCAAACAATTGTGTCACCCCCTAGAGGGCGCTCGATTTTTTGCCTTTTGCCAAAAATCAACTCAAAGTGGATTGCTTCATAATTGAGTAGTTATCTTGGGAGATATATGGTGAGTAATCTTGGGGGCAGATTCTTCCCCACCCTTGCACTATGATATTACAAATGTCTGGTTACTGACTCGGCTCAAGGTTTCTAATGCTAAAGTTCGTAATCAAGCTTCATGTTCGATCGTCAGTGATAAACTCCCTCAGGAGGCTTCCCAACCTTTAGAACAAAAGCTTTACGTATCTCAAGGATATTGGGGGAAGGCTAATCGCTGCACACAACTGTTGAAAAGAACATTCGTCACTTTCCACATTTGATTATAGTGGGTTGGAACACTTGGTCTCAAAGTTGTTTCCCACTTAGGTCATTCCCTTCACACCGGCCACGAATGGCTTTAAGAGTTTTTCAACCCCTTAGGAAGGCAGGCCTGCTAAAAGATGTAAAATGCGGTATGACTGAAAGCGTAAGAGTAGGTTGGCTTTTTTATCACCTAGTTAAGGGGAGAGCATATACCTTCTACTTTTGAGACAAGGCAAACAAGGTTCTTTTTACCTTTCAAGTCAATGATTTTCTAAGATCTATATGGAGACGTTGCTCCATGAAAACATGGTGTTCTTTTTATTTCCTTCAAAGCGATGATTTTCTAATCTAGGAAATAATTTGGTCAACAAAGCAAAATTTCAATCTTGGTGGTCAACAAAAGAAATTGATAAAAGGGGAAGGACTTCCCTCTTTGATTTTAAAAAAAAATTTAAAGTGAGGTTCTTTTTTCTTGCAAAATGTAAAATTGATCCTTTTAAGCACCAAAGGATGGTGAGATTCTTTTTAGCCCTTGCTTGCAAAAACAAAGATTGTTTTGTTTCTTTTAGAACCCAAATTGAGAATTTTTCTCCTAGAAAAGCAAGAAAAGATTGTTGTTGTGGTTCGTTTTACAACCCAAAGTAAGGTGAGTTCATTTTTATCCAACAAGAATTAAAATGACTCTAAATTTTAACTAACTTAACTAAGCTAGCAAAAATCTAAAACTATTTGTAATTCTACAAATAAAATCCAGCTCTACCTGCAAGAAATTGTCAGAGTCCTGCAAAAATTTCAATCAAATAGTTAGAAAAATCTGGATCTTGGTGGACTTCTACAAGTCTAAATTTAATTTCGGTTACAATTTTCTTTTTTTTTTCTATCTGTGATGCACTACAGAACAAACTGTACACGCTATGAAATGACTGTGATGTGCTATCTGACAGACCCGATGCACGGCTCTGTTTTTCGGATGCACTACTCTAGTTTCTGGATGCGTTGCTCTGTTTTTCTTCCGCGCTGAGACCTATAGGAAAAGTTAGTAAAGGCAATGCGCTAATCTAAGAACTTCACGCGCTAGAGTATAAACCCAACATGCTAAATAGTGTACGGTATGCACTATAATGTTAGCAAGATGCACTAAATAATATTCTCCACGCACTAATTCCTGTTTCCCGCATACCTGCAAAAGTGTATATTTTTTAAAACTGATTTCATTAATGGGGTTTAGCCCCACGGTGGGCACCAGGAATGTGTGCAGGAAAAGCAGGTCAATGAAACTTAAAATGTGGAAAATGAAGCTCAAAGGGACTTATCCACACACCCACAGGACTTCTTGGTGCAAGCTATAGAGTCATGAAGGATGACTCAACTTTCCAAGGTTGGTTCCATGGTTCTCTATCTCACAAGGTCCCTCAAACCAATATCTTTGCTCTCAGATCACTGAGAAAAGTGGTTTAGGGATGACAATGCAAGAACGAGGGATGCTTTGGTTGATTTTAACATGAGAATGCATCTTATCTATGCATGATTCTATAAATGCAACAAACTAGATTAAAAGATGACAAGATTAGTATAAATACTATCCTAACATGCTATATTAGTTGTATGATTTAAGCTAATGATAAAGGAATTATTCTAAGATGTTTATTAGATTAATTTCTATTGCAAAGAGAGAGTAGATGTGCTAAAATTGAGCATAAGTATGAAACTAAAAGCTTGCATGGATCCTTAAAATGGAGGAGGGAGAGCTCTATTTATAGTGAAAATAGGGCAATGGATGGCCAAGATTGAAAGAGTTTATCAAAGGTCAAGATTGAAAGTTTATCAATCCATGTTTGCAATTTGCACCAATGAAATGGTGACAATTATCAACATAAGATTGGTTGAGAGGGGAGGGTGGAAATATTAAATGCCTGAGAAGACCTCATGGTTACCCTAGGTGGTAAGGGTTAAGGTTAGGTTAGGATTATCCAATGGATAAAGCTTTTACCCAAAGGATAAACTTTTGTGCAAGGGTTAAAGGGATAACTATGGTCAAAGCAATGAATGCTTGATGAGACCCTTGGGTTAGATGAGGGTTAAGTTAGTCAAAAAGTCTCTAACCATGCAAGAGGGTTGAGTTAACCATTAATGGTTTGGAAGACTTTCAAAGTTAAGTTGTTGAAGCCTTTAATAGTTTTCAAAGACTTTGAGGGTTTGAGAAGTGACTTCCCCTTGCTTAGGGATGTGACAATATTTAGGAGATGGGTTAGGCTAATTTAGAAGTGATTAGAAGAATCTAGAAGGGGGTTAGGAAGAGGGTTAGGATGCAAGTGGGAGATGTAGGATTTTGCAAGTGGATGAGGAATAAAAGGATTTAATTAAAATAAAATGTTTTTTTCAATTTGGTTGCAATTTTAGGAAATTGAATAAATTAGATTTATTCAATTTGGGGTAAACTATTAATTAAATATAAATTTAATTAAAAGTAGAGAGAGGGGGTTTAATTGAATAAATGATTTATTCAATTTAAATGACATAAGTGAATTTAACTAAGTAAATTGAATAATTTACTTAATAAAATAGAAGAATGTAGGTAATTTAATTAAATTAAATTTAACTAAATAGAGGAATGAACATAAAATATTCATTTAGGAATATGGTCATTTTTATACGTCTACATTATTATTCATATAAGATGAATAAATACACTATAGAGATAATTTCTACAAATTTTTCTTGACAATTCATAAACTAATTGATGTTACTGATGAAATATTTACATACTTCTTTTTTAGTGACTCCTCATCTAACTTAGGCGCTACTATTATACCCTTCTAGAAGAACCCCCAAAATTCTCTATCAACCAAAATCCCTTTTCTATAACCCTGGAATTCATTTTATAAGAGAAAGGAACACAACAAGCTTTAGGCTATTGTAGTGTCGTAAATTGTACGCACTCGCTAGGGTGGTACAATTTCACACCTAGTTTAGCACCCGCCTTAGTGCATTTTACATTCTGCATTGCATTTCTCCTTAAGCACTTAATTAATCAAATTAATTAGGTCTAAGGTCCTATTTCGTCGTCCTTTGCATCATAAAGTTGGGCCCTTTCGCTAAAGCGTGCCCTTCGCATTTTATTCCTCCAAAACACCACTTAATCAAAAACCCTAATTAAGTCCTATTTCAAACTTGGGGGCTTGGTTTCGGGGTCAAAACATCTCGAAATCACTTGTAACTTTGGGATTCTCCCTAAAATCATCATATCCGACGGCCCTGAAAATTTGGTGAAAAGTTGTTGGGACCGTGGCGCCCGGAGTGCACATGGTCCTGGACATTTTTCCTGAAATTTTGGGAGCACGATCCAATCATAAAATAAAGCTTAACCCCAAGAAATTGGTGGGATATTCAATCTCTAGGTCGGCCAAAAGACGAAATTACGATCTAGGGTTTCCTACATAAGAGCTCTCTTTCTTCATTTGAAGGGATCGGATTTTTGTTTTCAGGGAACCTGATATGCAGCGAAAGAGCAGATCTTTGAAGACTTCAACAACATTCAACATCCTTCTATCAAGCATCTATTAATTTCATTCCTTCACTTAGGGCTTGGAAGACATGGAAGAACAATAGGAGATTACCGACTGAAGATTGGCTTGTACTCCTCCCTTGAGGGTTGGGTATTATTTCATGTTGTTTTCATGTCTTTACATAAGCTTCAATACATCATTTATTCATGCTTTAGATCACATTGCATCTTGATTTAGAGCATTTACATTGTCATTTACAAGCAATTAGGGTTTACTTTCTAGGTTGCTCTAGTTTGCTTTCTTGCATTTTAGGACCTTGCACACACACTAGGTCTACACACACAATACATTTTACAAAACAACTTGGCTATTCCTGGAGGTGGAAATCACCGAAGCAGGGGTTTGACTAAGGCAAAACCCTATATAGCCACCCATACACCCTTTTTCAGATATCATTGCAGGTTTCGGGATTCGGACGATGCCGCGGGATACAAATCCAGAGAGAGAAGGTCGAGACAGCACTCTGTATCAAATTGCAGAGAAGAAGACTGGGACAGGGGCGCTGGGCGCCCTGGTCCTGCCAGGACAGGGGCGCTGGGTGCCCTGGTCCCTGGGACAGAGGCGCTGGGCACCCTGGTCCTCCGGACAGACAGCTTTCAGACAGCTTCCCGATAGTGTTTCAGAGTGCGGAACGATAGTTTCCGGTGCAGTTTTTAGGACAGTGGCGCCCGCGCTCCTGTCCCGAACATTTTCAGTTTGATTTTGACTCCGGGTACACATCTACATTCTTATTTCATCCTTGTATTTACAGTTGTTCATTGTTTAATCTCAATTCTGCAATCTTGTTATTAGTTCATACTTGCATTTTGGGATTAGGGTTTGAACTTGCATTACTTGATCTTACAATTTCAACAAGGGAATAGAAATCCTAATAGATATCCTGTGGCTCTCTCTTTCACCAAAAGAAGTAGCCAATTGTGCGATATCTCTAGGCTCTTTCGTATTCCGTAATGTGTGTCAAAAGGTAGGATTAGGGCATGTTAACCTAGTCTCGCTTTTTCCCCTACACATTTTGGTGAACCCGATGTGAATCTATCATTGCTTCCTCTTGCATTGCATTTGTTAGATCTAGATCTAGATTTAGTGTGTTTTCATTTCATTTTCATTAAAAGAAAAAAAAGTGTGTTTCTTTGCATTGTGTGTTTAAATTTTATGCATATCTTTTCAAAATGTCAGATTTTTATTTACAAAATGTTTATGCTTTTGATGATTATTATGAGTATAGCCAAGATGAATTAGATGAAGCTTTAGATGAGTTTTTAAACCCTAAAGATGCCAAACCTTCATTTTACCAAAAACTCATAAACCTTGTTACTATGCCATTTAGGTGTGATGAGAAAGATAAGTCGAATGATTCCTCTCAAGGATACATTCCTATCAACTCTTCCCCTGAAACTAGTAACATGGTTGTTTTCAATAATCCCCTCTATGAGGAGATGTCTCCTTTTGAATCAAAAGACAAACCTTTTAACCGATATGATCATGCTTTGTTGGATGATGCTCTTGATGACTTTGTGGCTTTATCAAAATCTTTAAACAAGAACAAGACCTCTAAATTGGTTAACATGATAAACCTAAATGAACATAATAAGCCTCTCTTTGAAGTCCAAGGTGCTTATCCTTCTCCCACCTTTCAAGTTCCTAAATCACCTCTCCTTACTGTCCAAGGAAGGTATGATCATGATTCCTTTCGTACTCCGAATAAACCAATCATCACTGTGCAAGGAAGAAAACCTATCAGTCCTTACAGTTATGCTAAGCAAATAACTAGAAAGAGTTATCATGCGGTTGCCCATACTTATCATACCAGAAATAATAAGCAACCTAATCCTCCTCCTATTATTCCAGTTTCTCTTCCTAATCCTCAACCAATTCTTCCTCAAGCTCCCCATATTTCGCAAGTTATGGGTAAGGAATATGATCTCATAGAACAACTTAAAGCTACCCCTACTAAGATATCCCTTTGGGATTTGATTCAAACTTCTTCCGGTCATCATGGAATGTTACAAGATACCTCGAAAGATTTGAATGTTCCTCCACCGAATACATCTAATAATATAGCATCTTTGGTTAACTCTGTGATGAATCCTAAAGCTCAAATTGTGTTTACCCAAGATGAGTTGCCTACAAGTGAAATTCAACAACAATATAATCCCTTGATGATTGTGGTTATCATGAAAGATACTGCTATAAGACGAACACTAGTAGATAATGGCTCTGGCCTTAATGTGTGTAGTATTAATCTATTGCATAAGATGAATGTGGATACGTCTCTTATTGAGCCTGAATCTCGTCCCATTCGTGGCTTTGACAATGTGGCTAAGACTTCATTAGGTATCATCACCTTACCTCTCACAGTGGGACCTGTTACTTTGCCTACTCCTATCCATGTTATGCCGGGAAATTTAACATATAACTTATTATTAGGGAGGCCTTGGATTCACAGCATGCAAGTTGTCCCCTCTACATTGCATAGACAAGTTAAATTCATTTATAACAATCAGACATATACTTTGATAGGTGATACTAATTTTCAAGCTTGTCTACAAACATCTACTTCCAAAGGAGATTCTTCTAAGCCATCCTTGTCTAGTGATGACTCTTTAAACAAGAAACCTATCGATGAATCCTCACTCTCCAATGATCAAAATTCTTGGGATGAGTCTGGGGCTCCTGAAGAAGATCCTTCTCGACTTGAAATTACACATAAAAAGGATTTTGATCCTGAGAAGGTTCTTGCAGAAGATGATTGGGGATCTCTTGATTTTAACCCTACTTTTGTAGGTGAATATAAGGTTCCTTCTAGAGAAATTAAAGTTGAAAAGAAGGAAGAAGCTGAAAATCACAAAGTTGAAAAGAAAGAAGAAGCTAAAAATCAATCAACCTTACCTGAATCTATGAGTAATAATTTTGTGGCCGCTTCTCAAACTTCTTCTCCTCACACCTCTAATTATGAAGAGTTTGATTCTTTGTCTTATGAAAAACCACCTTCTCTTCCTGAAATGGCTGATCGTTATGGTCGTAGTTTTTGCATTTTTGCTAAGCATGGGTATCATGGAAAAGGTTGTGGTGCTCATGAACAAGGGATAAGAGTTCCTCTAGAGACTAATTTTCACAATTATGCCTTTGGACTTGGCTATAATCCCTGCAAACGTACTAAATCTTCTAAAAGACCATGCATTAGTGTTAATGTTATCTCTACATCTCTATCAATACAACACCCTGAGTATATTGATGGGGATCCTTCAGCTGATTGTGCTTTGGATATCTTCCCTACCGACGATGCTTTAGCTGAGTTCTTGGGAGCCTATGACACTCTTCCTCGTTATCATCACAATAGGGGACTCCCTTATTGTTTGAACACTGAAGCCTATTTTGGAAAAGAGATTGATAACGATGAGATTGTGAAAGAATTCCCTCAGTTAAAGGATACTCCTCAACAAAGTAATCTTCTCATAAGTGACACCACTGATGTTAAGATGGATCCTTGCAATAAAGAGAAAGTTATTAAAATTGGGAAATGTTTGGATGAAGAGGAACAGAAACAATATGAAGAACTATTGCATGAATTCCGTGAGATCTTTGCTTGGACATACTCTAACATGCCTGGTATAGATCCTAAGATTGTTACTCATAATATTGTCTTAGTTCCTGATGCTAAGCCCATGAAACAAAAGATTCAAAAAATGAATCCTAAGGTGGCTCTGCTTGTTAAGGCTGAGATTGAAAAATTATTGGAGGCTGGATTTATCCGCCCTATTGAATATTCCCCATGGATTTCAAATATTGTCGCTGTGGCTAAACCAGACAACAAAATAAGAATGTGTACTGACTTTCGAGATCTAAATAAGGCTTCTTTAAAAGATGATTTCCCTCTTCCAAACATTGACATGATAGTTGATTCTACGGCAGGACATGCCTTGTTATCCTTCATGGATGGTTTTTCAGGCTACAATCAAATTTTTATTAACCCTCAAGATCAATTCAAAACCGCTTTCACCACTCCTTGGGGTACATTTTGTTGGATAATGATGCCTTTTGGACTTAAAAATGCCGGTGCAAATTATCAACGAGCGATGACCCTTATCTTTCATGATTATATGCATAAGATTTTAGAGGATTATGTTGATGATATTTTAGCCAAATCCTTTCTTCGCATGGATCATGTTAAAATCCTTCGTCAAATCTTTGAAAGAATTCGTAAATATCACATGCGCTTGAATCCCCGAAAATGTGTTTTTGGTGTGGATAGTGGAAAACTATTAGGGTTCATAGTTTCGCATCGTGGGATTGAGGTGGATACTAAGAAAATAGATGCTATTGTTAACATGCCACCTCCTAGAAATGTGTCTCAACTTAAAAGCTTACAAGGAAAGATTCAAGCTATTCGTAGGTTCGTGTCTCAGCTTGCGGATTGTACCTTTCCTTTTACTCAACTTCTTAAAAAGGATATCACTTTTCAATGGAATGAAGATTGTCAGCAAGCATTTGAAGATTTAAAAGTGTATTTGGCTAGTCCTCCTATTCTTCAACCTGCCGAACCTTCTAAACCCTTCCTTCTGTATACAGCTGCTTCCTCTCATGCTCTCGCAGCATTGTTGGCACAACATGATAAAGATGGTAAGGAATGTCCGGTTTATTACATAAGTCGTACCTTACTCGATTATGAGACCCGATATTCTGCGATAGAAAGACAATGCTTGGCCTTGGTGTTTGCGACTCAGAAATTAAGACATTATCTTTTAAATTCAGAAGTCCACGTCATGGTAAGTTTGATCCTTTGAAGCATCTTTTCTCTAAAATTGATTTATCAGGACGTCTAGCTAAGTGGGTTATGATGTTAACTGAATTTGACCTTAAATTTGTTTCACAAAGAGCAATTAAAGGACAAGCGTTGACCGATCACTTAGTTGAGGCCCCTTCACCTTTCTCCTTCCCTAACCCTGAGTCTTTTCTTGATGACTTCATTCTTTCTATAGAGAAAGATGAAACTTGGGAGTTATACTTTGATGGCTCTAAGTGTCGTACGAGATCGGGGGCAGGTGTTATTCTGATTTCTCCTACAAAGAAACCTATTCCCTTATCATATCATCTAAATTTCCTGTGTACCAATAACATTGCTGAGTATGAGGCTCTTATAGCGGGAATAAAAGCAGCCTTAGCTCTGAATATAAAACACATACATATCTATGGAGATTCACAATTGATTATAAGACAAGTAACAGGAATGTATCAAGCAAAACAAGACAAATTATCACAATATAAAGACCTTGCTATCTCTTTATTACAAAAATTTGATTCTTATACCATGGAACCCGTTCCTCGAAAAGATAATCGACATGCGGATGCAATGGCATGTGTGGCTTCTCTTGTATCTTTAGAGGACCCTGTGGTCGATCTTAAATTCGTTATTCACAACCTTATTTCTCCAGCTATTGTAGACGATTCTAGCTTGGTAACATGTTGTGACTTTGTAGATTCAGATGAATGGTTCTCGCATATCGTAAGATATTTGACCAATGGTACCTTTCCTGATTCCGCTAATAGGAACACTAGGGCTAGAATCCACAAGCTGTCTGCTAGGTATATCATTCTTTCTAATGTTCTTTACCGAAGGGGTTATGATGGTCTTCTCCTTCGCTGTCTTAACAAATCAAAAATCCCCGTTGCTCTTGAAGAGGCACATTCAGGTGCCTGTGGGGGGCATTTTGGGGGCAAATCCTTGGTTCATAGATTGCTTCGTATGGGAAAATATTGGCAAACTATGCAGAAGGATTCCTTTTCATTTGTTAAGAAATGTCATCAATGTCAACAACACAATAATCTGATTCATGCTCCTGTCCAAGAACTCCATTCTCAAGTAGCTTCTTGGCCTTTCTCCACATGGGGTTTGGATCTTATTGGAAAAATCTCTCCTCCTTCATCTCAAGGACACACCTTCATTATAACCGCAACAGATTACTTTACGAAGTGGGTAGAAGCTATTCCCCTTCGCTCTACTACTGCTGAAGTGATTTGTCAATTTCTCCTAGAAAACATCATTTCTCGATTTGGGATACCTTCCACTATTATCTCAGATAATGGGACATCATTTAAGAACAAGGACGTGAAGAAATCCCTCGAGAAGTACCATATCAAACATCGATTTTCTACACCGTATTATCCTCAGTCAAATGGCCAAGCCGAATCATCCAATAAGATAATTGAACAAATTCTTCGCAAAACTGTAAATAAGCATGGTAGGGATTGGAGTAACTAGCTAATCTATGCTCTTTGGGCCTACCGAACGAGTGTACGAATTGCTACGGGAACTACTCCTTATAATCTTGTTTATGGTGCTGACGCTATTATGCCTTTAGAGTTAGAGATTCCATCACTTAGGGTTTCTCTCAAAGGTATAGTAGATGATGACTCTTATAGAGAACAACGACTTCAACAGCTTGAGATGCTTGATGAACAGCGTATAAATGCTCTTGAGCATATTCAAGCGTATCACAAAACCCTACAACGAAGCTATAATGATAAGGTCATTCAACGTTCCTTCTCAGTAGGTGACTTAGTCCTTTATGAGAATCAGCACAATGTGAATGCCTTACCTGCAGAAAAGGGAAAATTTAGTCCTAATTGGCTTGGACCATATATCATTATTGAGGATTATGGATCAGGTGCTTACAAAATAGCAGATGTAGACGGTACACCTCTTAAAGAACCTATCAATGCTATGCACTTGCATAGATATTATGCTTAATTCTTCGTTCCTCATCTATCTTCTTTTCAATTCTTCAACATTGGATAATATGTTAGTATCTCCTAATTAGAGCAAAATAGAATTAAATGTTATGGTATTTAATCTATATTGCTTCATTCCTGACAAGCGTGTCTTCTTACTTTATGGTTTGTCTTGAATTCATTTATGTAAATTGTGAAAGATTTACATTCCATTATGCTATCATATTATACAGTGTCTTTATGTGTTAAGTAGAATCGTATCATGTTGTGTTTAATTTCAAAATTAAATCACATTAGTTATATGATTCTTAGACTTAATGCATATTTCTTCCTTATCATCAATGTAGTACTTGATTAAATATTTTAATTAAGTCACACATGTATCAATTTAATCATGGAGCATTGAGAAATCAATCACATGGAAATTAAATTCTGAACATACATGTACATTTACCAAATGTATTAGATTTAATCAAAACAAAATATACATTGTTTTAGGCATTAAAGATAACACATTTGAGACAAAAGAGAAGCACGTGTATATATATATATATATATATATATATATATATATATATATATATATATATATATATATATATATATATATATATATATATATATATCTGTGTGTGTGTGTGTGGATCGTATACAAATATAGGTCACTGTATATCCAAAATGTGACCTCTCTTTTACATCATAAAATCATCTCCTATCCCTAGGGCTAGTGGCTGGAGAGTGTCGACTGGATGCTCCCTCCTGATCTGGCCGTGAAGGCAGACCCATGGGTGTGTAGCGTGATACAGACCATGAGTGACTCCGAGAGGAACTCCTACGATCCCTATCCATAAGGATCGCGCAATAGGTGGTAGCCTCGGCCTAAGCTGCTGCTAGATCTCGCCACGCCTGCTGAAGGTCCTCTGATAGGACTCTCTCTCTCTCCCTCCATATATCTACCTGTACTCAGAATGGGGAAAACAAATCCTCATGCTGACCCGCGTTCCCCTGAGGCCTATAGGAAATCTGTGAGGAACTAGGGATCTATGCTATCATGGAAATGTCTGTCATTGCCTGCTGAATCAGGGAACGCCACTCCTGCACATTAGTTGTAGCAGTAGAACAGATTTTTGTTAGTACCATTCTATATCATCAAAACATCAATCAATCAATATAAACCTACTATACCTAGATCTCCCTCATGCCAGTAGGGATCATGATATGGTAGCATCTGTGCCTGGGCACCGCTAGGCTCCCCTCGCTCAAATAATCTGTGCATGATGGGTGTAGGCTGGACGGTACTAGGAACAGGTCTCCGTATCGCCTCATGTTCCCCCTGTTGGGGAATAAGAGGTGGATCCAGAGCTATGGTATTGTCTCCTGAATGGTGGGGAGTTGCATCCGACTCCTCCTCATCATCTCTATCCTCCTCCTCGTCGTCTTCCTCATCATCCTCATCCTCGTCCTCATCCGCATCATCACCTGCATCCTCCTCATCCTCCTCTCTATCTGTATCCTCCTCCTCCTCCTCCTCGGCACTGGGCTGATTGCCTATAGGTGGATCAGGATCTCCCGCCTCCTCATGACCCTCTCCCTCCTCTGGCTCCTCTGACCTGGATCCCTGGTCCTCGTCTCGGTCTCCATGTCTCCATGGGCCTGGATAGCCTGTCGGATGATCTGGTGGAAAGATAGGACCTGGATATGATCTCATAAACCATGAGACGTACCTGCGCTATGCTCCAGGCTCTGCAGAGTAGTCAGTGACTACATCCTGATCAGATCCCTCTAAGTCTGTAGTCTCGATGTCATCTATCGTCGGTCTCGCTACTGCTCTTGGTCTGGGAAGGACCTGTGAGTGTCGAGTATAGATGGGCACATCGGCTGGAACACACTGCTCTAGCCCAAACTACCTCCGTACTCGGTCAAAGTAGAATGGGACTATGATGTGTGAATATCGTCCCTGCAGTAGGCGGTTCCTCTATAGGCATGCTAACTGTCTCTCCATCCCATCCCATCTGTGCATCCGTAGGTAAGGTCTCCACACTGTCACCTCGGCTGTCAGTCTGTCAAAAATCACTCTCCAATATAACAAATCTCCAAATCTCCACTCGCTGGTAAGTGGATAAGCGAACACCCTAGGTCGCTCACTCGCTGTACTCAGTGGAAAGCCAACGGGCCTGGTGCATGTGAAGTGCTCTAAAATCCACACCTGCAGAAGTGTGCATGTCATCAAACTGCAACCCTGTCAAAATACGTACTCCTCAAGGTCGTGATAGAGATGTGCAAGCATACACTCTCCTATGTCTCTCCATCGCTTTGATGCACCATGTGAGACCCCCGTGCATGTACATACCTCACCCATTAGGGCAGACGGCTAGTGCTATGATGGCGATCATAAGGCGTCTCAGAAGGGGTACCTCCCCTGTAGGATGTAAGAGCTAGCTGACCATGATGCGACCTCTCGTCTCGCTTGGCATGACTCTCCCTATGCAATATACCTGCTCTCTCTGATGATCCTCCACTGACCGATCGGTCGTGTATGTAACAGTCGCTCCTCTGATAGGAAGACAAAGTATACGGTACACATCCTTGAGTGTAACCGTCAGCTCCCCTACTAGAAGATGAAATGTGCATGTGTCAGGATCCCATCTCTCCATCAATGCCATCAGCATCGCAGGATGGAACCGAATGGCTAGCATGAGGATCACATACCATAATCCCACGATCGATAATGTGTCTCTCTCTGCCTGAGTCAGCCGCGGAATCTGATCTCGCAAACTGCGAAGAATATGTCCCGCTGTATGCTCTCTCATGTACGGGAGACCCTACAACACAAAAACATAACCGTAATCAGTACTCGATCATCAAAATCGCTAATGCAAACTGTCGAACATCGTGTGCCAGCCCTGAAACCCCTCGCCAAGCCTTGATTGGGGACCATGGCGCCCTGTTAGGGACCATGGCGCCCTGTCAGGGACCATGGCGCCCTGAAGGGACCATGGCACCCTGAAGGGACCATGGCACCCTGGGTGGGCCCCGGTCAGCCTTCAAGGCCCGCATACGATCACAAAAAAGTCAAAATGCGAAAAAATCAAAAGTCAAACGTTCAGTCAACTCACCTCGTCCAGTGGCTCGTCGTCAATCACGGCCTGGCGCAGGATCTCAATCCTCGTGGGACGCTCCGGTCGTTGTGAAGGCATGATGATGGCTATGTGGGCTCCGCTGCAATGAACAGTATTCAGAAATCAACAAAGTGACAAATGCAAATGTCACTTTCAAGGTATATACTTTCATTTCTTTATCTTTACCTTTGAAACCCTAATTTTCCTCTATCATTCATTTTATCATAACTTGGGTTTGAGAGATGCGATTTTTGAGCCGTTTGTTGCGTTGGAATCATATTTTCCTTCCCCTACTCTCGGGATGTTCCAAAAAGTGCTCTGATGAAGCCTATTTAGTGAACACCCCTCATCAATATTCTCTTATACAATTTGTCACAAGTAAACATGCTACCCTGTTTCACCTCCCTAATAAGCAAGTTGAAACAGGGGGGGCATATAGCTACTCATAGATTTCATCATTTTCCTTAGTAAGCATTAGGTGATTTTGTGATCTAACGTGTGTTTTGTAGGGTGCGGTTCCTAACTGTGTACTGCAAATACCGCTGGGGGCTTCGTCCGACAACTTATGGATATATCCTTTTTCAAATAATGTTTACTTTTCTGTACTTTAGCTTGCATATGCACGTAGTACTCATATGACCGCTAAAGTGGGGGCTAAATGTAGTGTCGTAAATTGTACGCACTCGCTAGGGTGGTACAATTTCACACCTAGTTTAGCACCTGCCTTAGTGCATTTTACATTCTGCATTGCATTTCTCCTTAAGCACTTAATTAATCAAATTAATTAGGTCTAAGGTCCTATTTCATCGTCCTTTGCATCATAAAGTTGGGCCCTTTCGCTAAAGCGTGCCCTTCGCATTTTATTCCTCCAAAACACCACTTAATCAAAAACCCTAATTAAGTCCTATTTCGAACTTGGGGGCTTGGTTTCAGGGTCAAAACATCTCGAAATCACCTGTAACTTCGGGATTCTCTCTAAAATCATCATATCCGACGGCCCTGAAAATTTGGTGAAAAGTTGTCGGGACCGTGGCGCCCGGAGTGCACATGGTCCTGGACATTTTTCCTGAAATTTTGGGAGTACGATCCAATCATAAAATAAAGCTTAACCCCAAGAAATTGGCAGGATATTCAATCTCTAGGTCGGCCAAAAGACGAAATTACGATCTAGGGTTTCCTACATAAGAGCTCTCTTTCTTCATTTGAAGGGATCGGATTTTTGTTTTCAGGGAACCTGATATGCAGCGAAAGAGCAGATCTTTGAAGACTTCAACAACATTCAACATCCTTCTATCAAGCATCTATTAATTTCATTCCTTCACTTAGGGCTTGGAAGACATGGAAGAACAATAGGAGATTACCGACTGAAGATTGGCTTGTACTCCTCCCTTGAGGGTTGGGTATGATTTCATGTTGTTTTCATGTCTTTACATAAGCTTCAATACATCATTTATTCATGCTTTAGATCACATTGCATCTTGATTTAGAGCATTTACATTGTCATTTACAAGCAATTAGGGTTTACTTTCTAGGTTGCTCTAGTTTGCTTTCTTGCGTTTTAAGACCTTGCACACACACTAGGTCTGCACACACAATACATTTTACAAAACAACTTGGCTATTCATGGAGGTGGAAATCACCGAAGTGGGGGTTTGACTAAGGCAAAACCCTATATAGCCGCCCATACACCCTTTTTCAGATATCATTGCAAGTTTCGGGATTCGGACGAGGCCGCGGGATACAGATCCTGAGAGAGAAGGTCGAGACAGCACTCTGTATCAAATTACAGAGCAGAAGACTGGGACAGGGGCGCTGGGTGCCCTGGTCCTGCCAGGATAGGGGCGCTGGGTGCCCTGGTCCCTGGGACAGAGGCGCTGGGCGCCCTAGTCCTCCGGACAGACAGCTTCCCGACAGTGTTTCAGAGTGCGGAACGACAGTTTCCGGTGCAGTTTTCAGGACAGTGGCGCCCGCGCTCCCGTCCCGAACATTTTCAGTCCGATTTTGACTCTGGGTACACATCTGCATTCTTATTTCATCCTTGTATTTACAGCTGTTCATTGTTTAATCTCAATTCTGCAATCTTGTTATTAGTTCATACTTGCATTTTGGGATTAGGGTTTGAACTTGCATTACTTGATCTTACAATTTCAACAAGGGAATAGAAATCCTAATAGATATCCTGTGGATCTCTCTTTCACCAAAAGAAGTAGCCAATTGTGCGATATCTCTAGGCTCTTTCGTATTCCGTAATGTGTGTCAAAAGGTAGGATTAGGGCATGTTAACCTAGTCTCGCTTTTTCCCCTACACAGCTATTTACAAATGCCATGTTTTTATTTGACACGTATTTGGATCATATGCATAAAATAAATATTCCCACTACAAAACTAGAAAAGGAAAAATATTAGACTATGTGCACTAGAAGTCATCTTGGTAAAGAATAAAGTTTCATTGAAGTTTGACTGCTTGAGCCATGCCACCATCACATTGCTAATGACTTTTGAGGAGGCAAGATTCTCACTATACAAATTAGCAGAGGAGCTCATAGTACTAGAAGAGAAGCTAGAAGAAAAATATTGTAATTAGAACAAGGGGTTGACCTTTAGGTATTGATTTTTACTAAATAGGCTCTTTGCTAGAGCCGACTCTCGCCTATTCTCATTGTTCTCCTCCCCACTCCCTTGCATCTTAGTCATTGGATGATTAAGGGATGAAGATAGGTAGCATTTGAAAGGCCTTTAGGAATTGAAACTACCTTTCAATATCCATTTAGCTACCTTTTGAGTTTTCAATATCCCTTTAGCTACAAAGTAGTTTATTGTGGCATTCTCCACCCAGTGTCATTGAACTTATGTCTTGTAAGCACGTAGTTTGTTTTTGTACCTAAGCACTTCATTTTTTAAAATACTTTCAAACAATCATAGAGGGAAACACTTATAATGTTGCTTGACCAACTCATTAGTAACCTCGACTTAAGAAAATTCTTGACGCTTTTAAATTCAAAAGCTCTAAATATAGCCAAGCACACTATACCATGCATATAAAAAATCTTTTTTACTTTTTGTCCTTTTGAAAGATCCAATTTTATCCACCATGATTATTTAGCCTCCAATTCAATTTTTCCTTCAAGAACCATCCATCATTCATACCCATGCAACTTTTCATGCTACTAAAACTATTTCTCAAGCTTATTACGCATAAGGTCTTTTGAATATCCAGAGTAGTGATGATCTTTCTCTAGGCGATTCATCAGAATCTTCTTATTTTTTGGCCACACAACTAGAATTATTGATCTATTGCTTTGTCAACACCTCTCCATGCTATTCCTCTAAATCTTACCCATTGATCAAAAGCATTGACGATCATTGACAAGATTTGAATCTCCTTGATTTTATCATTTAAGCTTGATGAGAGTCATCTAGAGATTCACCAAGTATATTCAATGACTCTCGATCTCAACTTCACCAGTCTCTCTCTTTCTTTCTTTCTCAGACACTCATTGAAATCACAAAATAAGACTCTTCGAGTCTCGATTTGACACATTGGACTCTTCATTAACTACAAAACTCCATCTTAATACTTAATTGGTAACTTGCTCAAGAGAGGGGAAACCTCTTAGAGAGTGTCATGCTATTCCACATCTCATTCGGCGGTCACCTTCCTCAGACACTCACTCAAACACAAGGAAAACCTTATTGAGATCTAAGTGCTTTTACTTTCATGCTTCATCCATAAGACCTAGGACTCGATGAGAGATTTGAAACATCTCATCAAGTATCAGACTTGACATTGCCTCTATCCCTATGATAAGTAACACTGCTTGAAGCTCTGTGAGACACTTCTCTTTGTCTTCCTGAGTCCCAAGTTACCCCTTGGAACATCGCCTTGTTACCACATCAGATGGAACTCAGACACTTGGCAAGGCATGTACAACATCTTAGTGTGTAATGGGAACAATTAAAACTGAGGCCAATCCAAAAAATAACTTGAAGCATGTGTGGAAAAGTCGGGTCTCTAAAACATCATGGAAAGGGGGCAAATATTAGACACAAGATATTTAAATGTATATAAGGGGCACAAAATCCTTAAGATAAATCATGTGTTGTAATTACTAGTTGCAATGAAAGCACTAGGACATGGGGTCAATGGTAAACAATTAAAAACCCATGAAATAACAACTTAAGCCATGAGTGATTGGAATAAGAGGTCACTAAGAAAACACAAAACCAACCAAAGGGAAATTTTAAAGCACCTTAAAACAAAGGAAACCTTAAGGCAATCTGCATAAGCTTTTGCAAGGGTATATCGGTATGCCTTTATCATATTTTCACAGAAGCACTGAAAATTCATACTAAATTTGAGGGTGCTAACAATAGCTTTGGTTGGAGATGAATACCCCTTGTGGGAATTGAAAGAATTTAGAGCTCTAGAAGAATCATACCATGTACTTTATCCATTGGGCACCTTATTCATAATTAAATATAAATTAGATCCAATCTTCAATTGGCAGCCTTGGGGCACCAAAAATGAAAACCCAAAATTTTTCTTTTATCAAACATCTGATTTTCATCACACACTAGTAACACTAGCTTGTAGTTATTACTGACAAATACATGAGTGCACATAAAATAACCAACCCTCTCCAAAATAGTATTGCACTCATCATCATTAGTGTTTTCTCCATAATTATGCAAGGTATAATTAGGCCAAAACTGAATACAGACACTTTCATACAACACACCCTCATTGCATCCATCAAATAGAACAATTCCGTACTCAACGGAGCATTATTTTCTATCCATCTTAATGTCATCTCTTGTAACATGATCATCTAGCTGAATAAAATTAAATCATTCATTTTCTACCATACAACTATCCTCACCATATTTATCTTCATCATTAGTTTGCAAATAACTAATGCATTCATCAACAATAAATTGTTGCAAACCAGGGTCTGAACTACCCAAAGTATCAAAAGAAAATCACTCATATGCTAGTCCATCTTATATCTGCATCATGGCATGCTTGCAAGAGTATATACCTTCACTTTTGGACTCAACCACTTCATTGCACACTTCAATATTTTGCATGCACAGAATGCCCATATCAACAAAATTGTCACCATATGTAAATACATCTAATTTTGGTTTCAAAATGTAATCATCCTTTACTTCTTAAGCATGAGATATGTCCTCATAAAAAACTTCAAATACTGGTCCATACAATTCACACATATTCTCATGGAAGTCCCTTTCCTCATGGACTATTTTGTGCTCTGCATCACTATCACATATAACTTCATCAAATGCATGGGCCTCCACATATTCACCCAATACCCTCATGTAATTAGCAACATCCATATTTTTAGGTTCATCGCTATATCCACTTCCTTAATTTCAAGGTTAGCAAAGAAGCATCCATATTTTGAATCATTCCCTATTATGTCAGTTGACTCTTCATTATTCAAATCTGAAAATTCAGGGCCCAAAAACCCTTCCATATTACTAGAAACCTCCATGGAGATTGACATTAATTATTGATCAACATTGTCTACATACACATTTGAATCACTCATCAATAAACAAGCATTGTCAATCATTTTGATATAAATATCATTTTCATGTTCAACAAATGATTCCATCTCCACCTCATACAAACCATTATCATTTTGTAAAGTCACACAAGGTGAATCAAGAAGTTCACAATCAAGGTTCTCATTAATGGTGTATACAAAATCATTATTAATAAAATCCTACCTACTTATCATAGGATGCATCATCTCAATTGTATTAATTTCCTTGCATTATCCTTTTGCATCACTATTAACACAGGGCTGCTTTTGAACCTTCGTTGGTGTAATATCTCTATTTTTTAAGAACCTCTTTATCTTTTGGTCAATGAATGCTTGAAGATTGGCTATAGAATCAAGTACATCGGTGGATTGCTGGTAAAAGGTATGTATCAATCTGATTTATCTCAAATAACTCCATATATCTAGGGATAGCAAGTTGATGTCAATTTAGAGTTATCTTCTCAGGCATTTGCATACTATATGACTGGTTGTATGTGTATGCGGGAAAAGCGGGTCAATAGAACTTAAATTGTGAAAAATGAAGCCTAAGGAGCCTTGCTCACACACCCATAGGACTTCTTGGTGCAAGCTATGGAGTCATGAAGTATGGCTCAGCTTCCCAAGGTTGGTTCCATTTTTCTCTATCTCACAAGGTCCCTCAAACCAATGTCTTTGCTCTCAGATCATTGAGCAAAGTGGTTTAGGGATGACAAATGCAAGAATGAGGGATGCTTTGGTTGATTTTTAGATGAATTGCATCCTAAGCTATGCATGATCCCATAAGTGCAATAAACTAGATTATAAGATAACAAGATTAGTAGCAAGACTATCCTAGCATGATATACTAGTCTATGATTAAGCTAAATGATAAGGAAAATACTCTAAACATGCATATTTAGATTAATTCCTATTGAAAAGAGAGGCTAAATGATGAGAATAAAATGATATATTAAAGCTTGGATGGATTTTAGTATAAGTATTATGCTAAAGACTTGGATATGAAAATGGAGGAATGAGAGCTCTATTTATAGCGAAAATAGGGCAATGAATGGCCAGGATTGAAAGAGGTAATTAAGGGTTGAGTTTGAAAGTTGGGAATCCATGTTTGCAATTTGCACCAATGAAATGGTGACAAATGTCAACATAAGACTGGTTGAAAGGAGATGTAAGAAGCATTAAATGCTTGAGAAGACCTCATGGTTATCTTAGGGGGTAAGGGTTATGGTTAAGTTGGGATTATCCATTGGATAAAGCTTTTACCCAAAGGATAAACTCTTGTGCAAAGGATCAAGGATAACCATGGTCAAAGCAATAAATGCTTGATGAGACCCTTGGGTTACATGGAGGTTGAGTTTAGGGAAATTCTTTAATCGTGCTAGGGGGTTGAGTTAACCATTAATGGTTTGGGAGACTTTCAAAGTTAAGTGGTTGAAGCCTTTAAGGGTTTCCAAAGACTTTGAGGGTTTGAGAAGTGACTTCCCCTTGCTTAGGGATGTGACAATATTTAGAAGATGGGTTAGGTTAATTTAGAAGTGATTAGAAGAGTCTAGAAGGGGTTAGGAATAGGGTTTAGGAAGCAAGTGGGAGATGTAGGATTTTGCAAGTGGATGAAGGGATAATAGGATTTAATTGAATAAATTGAATTTAATTCAATTTGGTTGTAATTGGGGAAATTAAATAAATTAGATTTATTCAATTTAGGATAAACTATTTAATTAAATTTGAATTTAATTAAAAGGTGGATAGGGGATTTAATTGAATAAAATGATTTATCCCATTAAATGGTAAAAGAAGTCTAGTGAATTTAATTTAAATAAATGGAGTAATTTACTTAATTAAATAGAGGAATGTGAGTAATTTAATTAAATTGTATTTAATTAAATAGAGAAATGAACATAAGATATTCATTTAGGAATATGGTCATTTTTATACGTCTACATTTTGCCCCTCTTTGAAGTGACGTGTGTGCACATGTTAATTCAAAGAAAATGATGTGTCGTCGTGATTTATGATAAAATAAAAATTTTATGTCATTTTGAGATATGCCATGCCCCAGTTTTGATAATTGATGTTGATAATGCCCCCTCAGGAGATGAATCAAAATTTTGGAAAATTTGATTTGATTGGATAATTGTGTTTGCATTGTAAAATGTTGGCTATGTGGAATGCTAATAATTGATTCATCTCTCGATATGGATGTGTGTGAGGATACGAGGAGACCACGAGCGAATTACATGCTCAATCCCCTAATCCTAATTTTATTTCACCCTATAAAAGGGGAAAAGTGCATTGTTTTGTCTCATTTGTGCTTGTTGACTTTGGAGAGAAAGACTTTTGGAGAGAAGACAAAATGCCTATCCTATATTCTACAAATCGATTTGAGTGCGTTCGGAGGTATCAGAGGAATGCCGCATATGGAAAACCGGTAAGTCAAACTTTTTTACCCCTTTTTGATTTTTTATTTTGTCATTTTTGGTCATGTTTTGAATTTTGACACGCGGTTTTTTCAGTTTAGTGCATAGGGGTCGTTGGTTGGCGCATACAAAAAATTTCGTAGCGCATAGGGGTTTCAATTTTGGGTAGCGTCTGAAAACTTAGGGTAGCACATAAATTTGATAGGTTAGCGCACATATTTGCTAAGTTAGTGCATAAATGTATATTAGCGCATTAGGGACACAAGGTAGCGCAAAAGGTGAAATAGGTAGCGCATCAGGTAAACCTAGCGCATTGGGTGCATAGAGGGTCACATGGGTAGGGGTAAGTAGCGCATAGGTTAGACCTAGTGCATAGGGTTGGATAGGTAGCGCAGACGCGGGATAGGTTAGCGCATGGGATAGGTTTAGTGCTTAGGGTAGATTAGATGGCGCATTGGAAGAAAGAGGTAGTGCATAGAATCAATCTAGTGCGTCGGGTAGATAGGATAGCACGTGGAGAAAATAGGTTAGCGCGTAGCCAAACTTAGTTAGTGCATGCAGTCGGTTTAGCGAGAAAGGATAATGTGAGAGTGAGGAAAATTGATAGGATAAGGTCAGTTTTGCTGGGAGAGGTGTAAATATTTCGTTTCTATGTTTGATGTCATGGTTTTGATAGTTGTCCAATATAAGTGTCAATATAACTTGGTTTGATTTGCGATTTTTCAAGTTATTCATAGATATTGATGTGTTTTTGATATAAACTTGATTTGATTTGCATCGTTTCAAGTTAATATATGTGGAGCTTGATTTGTGTTACAAGCTAATATGATTGTGGAACTTGAGTTGTTTTACAAGTTGATATGGGTTGGAAACTTGAGTTGTGTTACAAGTTGATGTGATCTGGGGACTTGAGTTGTGTTACAAGTTTGATATGGTTTTTGAAAACTTGAGTTGTGTTACAAGTTGATATGGATAGATATGATGTGATTTTGATTTTGATATCTATGTTTTGATGAGGAAACTGATATTGGACTTGTTATGCTATTTGACAGGAGCAATTGGGAGTGGTTCAGTCACGCGAGCGATTCTCGAGACCATGGGCATTGATACCATGGTTGGCACAGGCTGATCTAGACATTATTGAGAGATGCGGCCTGTCTTCCCTATTGGATATGCCTCGGTTTACTGTGAACTGGGGTTTACTTACAGCGCTTGCAAAGAGATGGCACAGTGACACGAACACCTTCCACTTTCCCACAGGGGAGATGACAGTGACCCCAGAGGATTGTTATCGGATCCTACACATACCTGTAGTAGGTGCACTACTACCTTATGAGAAGTCAGAGGAGGATGGGATAGAGGCACTTCGTTGGATATTTCATGATGATACAGTGTGTGGATATGAGATTTCATGGCAGGAGTTTCTAGATTTGGACTATGTGCCTCTTCCATCGGTACTGGCAGGTTTTGTAGGTGGTTTTCTATGTCCCGATCGTAGGTCAAAGGGGCTATCTGTGGGATGGGGACTGGTATTGGAGGAGATGGTGACACAGGGCCGCAAGTTCGCATGGGGATCGGCTATGCTAGCCCATTTGTACAGGGACTTGCACGAGGTAGTCTACCTGGGTTACGACAGTTTGTCAGCTGGCGTTACACTACTACAAGTATGGTGTTGGGAGCTCATTCTTGTAGCTAGGCCACTAGTGGATAGAGATAAGCCCGTTGGACGTGCCTATGCATATGGATATAGGGGATTAGTTGTCGAGCGGAAGCTAGGCAAGCTGGAGCATTGGAGGAGGGTATTGGATGACATTGATACAGTCGTATGACGACCATACACAGGTTGCGAGGTTTGGGCTGAGGATGGGTTGGAGATGCCATACGTCTTCATGACTTAGTTTTTGATAGGGCGGACCTCTTTTGTGATCGAGAGATTTTTGGTTACGAGAGTTTTGCGGCAGTTTGGTCGGCAGCAAGGGATACCACAGGCGACCTGTTTGTATGCATGCCGGAGGCAAGACATACCAAATTAGGGTCTGACTATTGACAGTACAGTGGTCATAGAGGAGTTTGTGCAGTTAGCAGGCCAGATATGGGACTATGCCTCGAAGATTTTGGATGCTTGGATGACAGATGAGTTTGCCAAATTGTTCGCAACTCATGTCATGGCGAGGATATCAAATATAGCGGAGACGCGACCCGCTTTTGATGATGATGAGGATGAGGGAGGGGGAGATGGGGATGAGGGAGATGGTGGAGGTGGTGGAGGAGGATGACGAGGGAGAGGAGATCAGGGGAGGATAGGAGACATAGGTAGAGATGGGGGTGATAGAGGGGTGCGGGTGGAGAGAGCAGTTTGACGAGCTGTGATGGATAGAGGTAGAGGAGGTTTGGCTATTGGAGCAGGGGGTGAGGGGATGGTAGGAGAGGTGATAGCAGTAGTGGGAGGGACTGATGAGGTGAGATGGCCAGTCCAGAGAAGGAGGACTGATGTGCTACCTCCACCAGCATCGAGGATAGGGAGAGGGACAGGGGGTACCCCTTCACAGGTGCCCCTATGGGTTCGAATTCTGACTCATGTGGAGGACGCCCAGATTAAGACCTTACACGTGATAGTGTAGCAGCTGTAGGCACAGTTATTAGTGCATTAGTGTTAGATTACACAGCTGACCACTGAGCGTGACACTGAGATAGAGCGACAGGGTCGAGCAAAGGAGCTCACAGCGAGCATGCAGAGAGCAGCAGTAGGTGGTCCGATGAGAGACACCTTGAGAGAGTTGGCTTTGAGAGCCCATGAGGTGGAGTACTACCGTCCACATTATGAGGCTATGGTGCCTAGGGAGCACCGAGTGCAGAGTTTTACGTAGTCAAGATCGAGTTGATCTTGAGAGACTAGTTCGGGGTTAGAGAGCAGAGGCATGACAGGGCCACATAGACAGGATCCTCCTGGAGATCTAGGGGCAGGGACTTTTGTGGCGAGACCATCTCCTTCAGGAGATAGTCATACTTGAGAGAAATTGTCTCTATTGTATTTTTTATCATTATTTTTGTTGTATAGGGCACAGACATGACATATATTGTACATTTTGATCATTTTTGATATATATATATATATATATATGACACCATTTTCTTTGATCATGTGATGTGTTATGGATGCATTTTCTATATGCTTGTGTTTATTTTATGACAATGCAATGCTTAGATAGATGATATGATGAAGTGAAATGCAATGATGTAAATGTATGATGTTCATGAGATGTATCTTGAAAATGAGATGTGTGATTTGATATGCTGTGAGATGTATCATGAAAATGAGATGTACGATTTAATATGCAACTAATTGTAAAATGATATGCAACTAATTGTAAAATGATATGTAACTAATTGTTTTTGATATGCAACTAATTGTAAAATGATATGTAACTAATTGTAAAATGATATGCAACTAATTGTCAAATGATATGCAACTAATTGTTTTTGGAGCATTCTCATTCTGCATTTGTCATCCGATATAACCACATGTTATTTGCTTTCGATATATGTATCATCATTGAGCATGGATTTATCTTTGGATATGTTGAAAATTTATACAAGCATAATGGTATAATTGAACCATGATAACCTGAGAAAAATTTACATGATGTTTGATTTTGTAAGATAGCACAAGCGTCAAGGTATAATTGAACCAGGACGACCAGAGTGTGGATTGCGTATAAACAGACAAGATTAAACCATTTGTATGCATAAAGTGGAATCATGTCTTTAGTGATATATTGTGAATCACATCTCAAGACAAATATCTACACAGTACAAATGATCGCCTCACAGACAGAACACTAAGAAAATATTGGAGTTTCTCGATGTTCTCTAGCTTGGAAGCATTGTTGAGAAAATTTAGAGAATCCAATAATTCAAAAAGTTTAAATGCAAAATAATCAAGACTTTATGCAAAATGCAACATTTGGTACTTTAGAAAATCATCCATCGTATTTCTCTTGTGAATCATTTATCGATTGATTGTTTTGATTTGGGTTTGTGTAAGTTTTTGTTTGTTGGATATGATGCTCTGAGTTTTGCAAATAGTCTCGATGGTTTGAACATGCTTGAAAGTTTTTATGATTATTGTCCCTAGCTAAGTGTACCTCTTGATGCGGGTATGTACAGTGAGTACCAAGCCATGGTAAAGTGTGGTGAAAGGATAGATGGATAAATCAGGATAGTGACTATGCTAAGTATGTCCTGAATGGATATTTGCTAAGTGTTGGGCGATGGTCGATAGTGTTTTACTATAGAGATAAGGATGTGGATATAGATAAAGGAGCTGTCCTTTCACAATAGCGCCTGTTACCAGGTTTTCACCAGTTGTTTTTATTGTACCTTTTTATTTGCTTTTCCTTGATTTTTTGATTTTTTGATTGTTTTTTACTTTTTCTGTGCATTAGACTACTCAAGTGTAGTATTTCTTCAGATGAATGTTGTTAGTTGGTTCATCGAGCACATCTTCTTCTGAAGTTGTTAGCTGATAAGCACCTGATCCATAGACTGATATGATGACATAGGGACCTAACCAGTTAGGTTCAAATTTCCCTTTCTTTTCTCGATCTTGCTGATTTTTGGATTTTCCTCGAGGACTAGGTCACCAATTTTGAAATTTCGAGGAATGACCTTGTGATTGTAGCTTATGCACATGCATTGCTGATATGCTTTGAGATGAGTGTAAGCATGCTGATGTCTTTCATCTAATAGTTCCAGTTCTTCTAGTCGGTTGACTCGATACTCTTCATCTGGGATTAAGCCTTTTAGAGAGACTCTGAGAGATGGAATTTCTACCTCCAGGGGTAAAATAGCTTCTGATCCATAGACCAATGAGAAAGGTGTTGCTCCTGTAGGTGTGCAGATGCTAGTTCTATATGCCCAAAGTGCTAGATTGAGTTGTACATGCTAATCTTTGCCTGCATCATTCACTGTTTTCTTTAGGATTTTCAGTATTGTTTTGTTGGATGCTTCTGTTTGACCATTCCCCCGTGGGTAGTATGGTGTAGAGAACCGATGTAGTATTTTGAATTGTTCACATAGTTCTCGGACATCTTGATTTTTGAAAGGTCATCCATTATCGGTGATGATGGAGCTTGGAATACCATATCTGCAGATCAGATAGTTTAGGATAAAAGAGGTAATTTGTTTTCTAGTCACTATGGTCATGGGGACTGCTTCTATCCACTTGGTAAAGTATTCTATTGCAGTTATAATGAACTTGTGTCCATTTGAAGATGAAGGAAGAATTTTTCCGACCAAGTCGAGTCCCCACTGACAAAAGAGCTAGGATGTTGTAAATGGCTGCAATTCCTATGCTGGTGCATGTATCAGATTGCCATGGATCTGGCATTTAGGACACTTTTTTGCAAAATGATAAGAATCTTTTTCCATTGTCAGCCAGTAATATCCCATTCTTAGAAGCTTTTTAGCAAGAGTAGTCCCACTTGAATGTGTGCCATAGATGTCGTCGTGAAGTTCGTATAAAGCAGAATCAGATTCATTACGATCAAGGCAACAAAGAAGAGTACCATCTAGACCTCGACGGTACAAAGTATCAGCAGTAAGGGTATAACGGGCGGCTTGTCAGATAAAATTATGTTTTTGGTTTGAGATAGGTCAATGGGTAGGATGTTGTTCTTCAGATAATCATATATTGGTCCATACAAAGGAGAATTCAAACTAGTCAAGGCATAGATAACATGGGATTCAGAATGGTCATAGGCTAGGGAGAACAGTTGCTCTACTAGAAACTCGTAACGACTTTGTTGCTCTAGAATCTGTAGTAATGAAGTGATAGTAGCCATTGCATCGGTTGCTTTGTTGTTTAACCTTGGTATTTGCTCAAAGGTGATGTGTACAAAATACTACTTGAAGTCATCCACCATTCATTTGTAGGGTAGTAGCTTGTCATCTTTTGTTTGATAGTCGTTGTTGATTTGATTGACGACTAGTTGTGTATCTCCATAGACCATTAACTCCATGATTTTCCATTCTACGGCCATTTTCATGCCTATAACCAATGCCTCATATTCAGCCACATTATTTGTGCATGGAAACATCAGCCTATATGATCGTGGTATAGTGTGTCCTTCAGGAGTGATAAATAGAATGCCAGCACCTTAACCATGTTGTGTGTAGGATCCGTCAAAGTATAGGGTCCATTGCTTGGTAGAAATAGCAAGAACATCTCTGTCCAAAAATTCAATCTCTATAGTTTGTTTTCCTAGTAGCGGTGCTTCAGCTAGTTGATCTGCAATTGCTTGTCCTTTGATAGCTCTTCATTCTATGTATTGGATATCAAATTCACTGAGAATCATGACCCATTTAGCCAATTGGCCTGTAAGAGCTGCCTTGCTGAGTAGATATTTGAGAGGATCAATTTTTGCCACTAGCTTAATTGTGTGTGCTAGCATATAATGTCGAAACTTTTGAGAAGCGAAGACTACTGTTAGACAAGCCTTCTCAATCAATGTATAGTTGAGTTCATAGCCATTCAATGTCCTGCTGATGTAGTATATGGCTCGTTCCTTTCCTTGTTGATCTTCTTGTGCCAATAGTGCCCCCAGTGATATATTTGTTGTTGAAATGTATAAAATGAGTGGCTTTCCTACTATTGGTGGTACTAAAACTGGTGAGTTTATTAGATACTGTTTGATTTGATAAAAAGATTCTGCACACTTAGCTTCCCATCTGAAAGGTACATTCTTATGTAGTAAGTGATTGAATGGTAGACTTTTATCAGCTAGTTGAGAGATGAATTGCTTGATTGATTGAAGTCGTCCTTGTAGAGAGCGAAGCTGACTGATATTCTTTGGTGGTGGCATCTCCATAATGGCTTGTACCTTTGCTAGATCCACTTCAATACCTTTAGCTCAGACTATGTAGCCTAGTAACTTGCCTGATGTAACCTTGAAGACACACTTCTTAAGGTTGAGCCTGACTTGAAATTTTTCCAATCAATCAAAAATCTTTGTTAGGATGCTAAGGTGTTCTGCTCTGGTGAAGGATTTAGCTAGTAAATCATCCACGTAGTCTTCCATGAAGTATGCATCATGTCATGAAAGATTGTTGTCATTGCTCATTGATAAGTAGCTCCTGCATTCTTTAAGCCAAAAAACATAACATTCCAACAATACGTTCTCCAAGGACAGGTAAACGTTGTTCTATCTTGATCTTCTGGGGTTATTTTTATTTGATTATAGCCTAAAAAACCATCCATTAGAGAGAGCATTGCATGGCTCGTTGTGAGGTCTATAATTATGTCGATACTGGGCGAAGGAAAGTCGTCCTTTGGACAGGTTTTGTTGACATCTCTGAAATCAGTGCAAATTCTGATACTGCCATCTGGTTTTGATACTGGTACTATGTTGGAAACCCATTTTGCATAGTCAATGGGTCGAATGAATCCGACATCTGATAGTTTCTTTAGTTTAGCTTTAACCATGAGTGCCACCTGTGGATTCATCTTTCGTAGTTTTTGCTTGACTGGCTTAACTCCTGGAGAGATGGACAAGTGATGCATGATTAAGTGTGGATCAATTCTAGGCATATCTACATATGACCAAGCAAAGTTAAGTTGCTTTTCTTTAAAAAAAATGATAAATGTTGATCTTTCCTCCTCTGTCAGAGATTCTGCCAGGTGTATGTTTTTGGCTGCTTCTGTAGTACCAATGTTGATTGACTGAGTGGGCTCAATCAATATGGGCGATCGCTCATGAAAATGTTTAGGAAGAGTGTCAAGTCTCCCATCTTTAGGTGCCTTAAAAAGGTTTTCACCCTCAGATGCATCCTTTATTTTTACTTTTTGTGATCTAGAGCTGCCATTGACTGGTTTTCAACATCAGATCTTTTATTTGGTTTATTTTTGTGACTAAGAAACTTGGCATTCCCTTGGTTGTAGACATCGTTATTGTATTCATTGGTAGAGCTTGTTTCTGGGTTAACGATACATAGGTAGTGAATAATAGAGTCATCATCTGGGAAAATTGGTATATCATGTATTTCGGGTTCATCCCAGTCAATGAGGTTGGGAAAGATAAGTGGTACGGAATCGTTTGGTGGATCAAGTTCTGCTACTATAAGTGTCAAGATAGAGGTTTCATCGTGATTGGTTCAGGTGTTAAAGAAGTTCAGGATTCCATTGAGGTCTTCGAGGGTATCATCCTCCGTATAGACTTGTTCACAATGTTTCTGCTCTCTTTCCTTAGCATCATAGATATTCTATGGTCCAAATTCAGGTAGTCTAATTTCTATGTTATGCTCTTCTTGAGAAAGGGATATGGAACTAGTATTTTCAGCGGTATCTTCAGTAGCATTTGAGCAGCTACCCCATTCATATTCATTGGAATCAGTCTCAGAGTTATCATCCTAGATCTTTTCAGTGTTGTAAACAGGTAAGTTGTATGGTGAAAATAGATCTTTGATGACTAATACCAGTTTGATAGTTTTTGTTGATTCTATGTCAGATCTTGCTTCTACCTTTTGTATTTTCTCATATATTGTTCCTCCTTGGGGAGAAATAATGATATTAGGAGGTAGTTCTATTTTTTGAGATATTGGTGCTTGAATATGAGCTACTGCTGCAGATATGGCCTTCTTGTGAATGAGGAGTTTCTCCTGATGTTGCTTCTGTTCTTGATGTTCACAGTCCTTGCGGAGTGTTTCGGCTGACTCAAATAGTGCTTCCTACCAGGATTCTTCTTTGTACTTCTTATTTGCTTTCCATTGAGGTTTTGGATTCGTGCATGGTATCTTTCTTAGTAGAAAAGTGAGTTTACAACCCAATCCTGTTTTGTCCCTACTAAGCTGTGAAGGAAGGTCTATTGGTTCAGTGACTCCTTCTTTGCGTTTTCCAATAGGTCCCTTACCATTATATCCCATTTGTTGCATGATTAAGTAGCCCTTTCCATATAAGTGTGTTGGTAGAACTATTTCCAAAGTAGTTGCTCTGTTATCTTCTTCCTCATCTTTGTATAACCAGTTAAGGATGTCCTTTTCCTCTGATTCATGTGCTAGCGTGTCAAGTTGGATGAAGGTACCATCAAATTTGGTGATGGGCTGAGTTACCTGATGTGTTGATGTTGTAGGTAATCCATGATATCTGGGTGATGTTGGCAAGTTAGCCAAACACATAGTTTCCAAAGAGTATTCCCCATGCCTTGTTCTCTGATTTGCATTTTCTGCTTGAAATCTCCAGGTAATGATTCAAACTTTGCCTTCTGTAAATCTGATGTTGAGGATTTCTATTTTTCCCTATTATGGGGAACCAAACTATCCTGAGCTGCCCCCATTGCATTACAATGTTGAAATAGATTGTGATCAACAGATATAGAGACGTCTTATCCGTTATAGGGAAATTTGACACACTGGTGATACGTAGAAGGCACTGCTTACATTTCATGTATCCAAGGTCGACCTAATAAAATATTGTATGTGAGGTCTATGTCTAAGACTTGGCACATAGTATCTCTTTGGATGGGGCCAACTTGAATTGGTAACAATATTGTCCCTTTAGAGGATCTTTCCTCATCATCATATGCCTTTATAGTAATTTTTTTGCGTGGATCAATAGACTCCTCTAAGAAGCCTAATGCATGGATAAGTTTTAAGGTACATATATTAAGTACAGCTCCTCCATCTATCAATACTCGTTTTACTTGGTGTTTATAGACGATGACTTCAATATGCAGAGAAGTGTTATGCAGATGACTTAAGGAAGTATTATCATGCTCTGAGAAGGTGAGATTATGAGGCCCTATCATATGAGCGACCATGGCTTGGAATTTGTCAACATCCATATCTTGAGGTACATTGGTTTCCAACAACGCTTGTTCCAGTATGTCTTTGTGTTTTGGTGAAAGTTTCAACAACTCTAGTATAGATATTTGAGCAGGAGTTTTGCGTAGTTGGCTAACTAAATCATATTGGATTTTTGGTATAGTGTTTGTTGTTGGTGTATGGCCCTTCAAGACATATTTCTGAGCTTTGGTTGTTACATTGACAGATTTATGATTATGCTGGTCTCAGATTGTGATGACGTTTACATGATTGTCTTTAGCTGATATGTGATTGATGGTGTTATTGTAGATGTGATTGATACGAGCTCCACGTGTATCATTCGAGGTTGAAGCTCCATCTTTGTTATAGTTTGGAAGAAGATTTTTAAAGGCTCCATGGTCACCATTTGTCTTGAGACCATCCACTGTTAAATCACCTCTATCGATCATGTCTTGAACAATGTTTTTCAATCTCATGCAATCGTTCATTTGATGACCTTTGTTGCAATGAAAATAGAAAAGTGTGAGTCATTCCACCAAGGTGGTTTGATTTGTGGTTCATAGTTGTTGATTGCAGGCAAAGAGATAATCTTGTTTGCTAGGAGTTCTCTTAATGCTGACTCCAGTGATTGTCCCAGTGGTGTGTAGACACATTTTTGGAAATTGTTGGTACCATCTCGTGAATTGTTATTAGGTCCCTGATTTGTGGTATTGTTTTGAGTATTATTGGTGTGGTTTGTGTTGGGTTGACTTTGATTGGTATTCGGTGTGTATGTGTTAGCATCCGGGTTAGCACCTTTGGGGTTCTTTGTAGCTTGAGGATTTCCTGATAATGCGAGCACTGTTTGTTTATATTTTGGATCATGTGATTCATTGCCTCCTTCATTTCCATTGTTTTTGTTTCGAGTCCAGAATCTAGATTTGTCTAAGTTATTGTTATTGTGGTTATTGTAGTTTGATGAACCTGTTCCTTCTTTGAAGAATTTGAGCGTTCCTTTCTTGATACATGCTTCTTCTACTTGAATGTCATTTTCAATCAGTTTAACGAAAGATGATATGCATTGGAGTTTGAGCCTGTAACTCATCTCACCATTCAAGTTGTCGATGAAAATTTCCATTTTCTCTTTTTCAGGAATATCTCGAGGATATCATGAAACCATACGTCACCAATGTTGAAGGAATACCATGAATGTTTCATTGTTTTTCTATTTGGTGTTATAGACGTCTAGCATGGTTATAGCATGTTGAATGTTATAGGAATACTGAGTGATAAATTTGTTGACTAGTTCATCAAATGATCTGACAGGAGGTGTGATTTTGGATAACCATTCCATTGTTTGTCCTCCCAAACTTCTTGTGAATAACCTCATTAGATAGGTGTCATCGTGAGCAAATTCAAGACTCATGGTGCAGAATTCTCGAACATGATCATGAGGATCTCTTTTTCCATCGTATTTGTCAAATTTTGGGACGTCTGAGTTTGGAGGAAAGGGGATCATGTGCAATCTTCTATCAAAAGGATAAGGACAAATTTCATTTAGTGAGTATTGTATTGTTGTCCCTTGTTGCATATCTTGCATTTGTCTTTGTAACATTTGCACTTTTTGAGTAAGGGCAACCAAAGGCGCATTGTTTTGCCGAGGGAAGAGTTCTTCCCTTGCATTAATCCTCGGTTGAAATGGTGTATGGAACAATATGTTTTGTCTCAGGGATGTGTTGTTCAGGAATTTCTTGCTCAGGGTCACGTGCATCTTCTTCTCTTTGTCTTTTTGATATTCGTAATTTTGAGATCTTGTTCGAAAAATGTCTGGGTCAAGGTCCTCAGGAATTTTAACTCCTTTTCTTGTGAGCATGAGCAAGTATTTTTCCTTGTCATTTGCCATGAGTCTTTCCACAAATTTTTGGAATGAAGCACTTTCTTGGCATTCCTGAAAAAGTTCCTCAGACATTTTAGTATCCTCTAGGTGTGGACCTTCAAAAGGATTTGATAACCTCTGATTCATACTGGATTCTGCTTGTGCCTCGCTTTGTTTGTTTTGTTGAGAGCGAGTAACAGGCATTTTAGTAGAAGCTTTCTGTGATAGAGGGGACAAAATCCTCTTCGATATGTTGCTCGGGGGTTGGTGGTTCAAACCAGGGTGTGTTGTAAGTGTTGCACTTGTCGGGAAAGAATGTCGGATTGATCTTTCCTCCAAGGTTTATGATTTGACTGAATGCGAATTTTTGACAATATGCCCTAGTCTTCAGAGGTTCTTTGTCAAATTCGTTGGATTTGTTCTAGATATAAAGTTTGACGTGATGAAGGAATGTACGATGAGATTTGAAGAGTTGACGATTGATGTATAAAAATTTATTTCTTTTGACAAATTTGGAAAAACTTGGTTGTTGTTTCTTCAACATGGTGTTACGATAAATATTCTTTCTTCTCAGAATATGGGGATTAGTCATGCATAAGTGATTTAATGGTTTCCTTTGAATTGTTTTGGATTTATTTGATCTTGTTTTGAAAACTCAAGTTTTTACTTTATCAAAGTGAAGGTTTAGATGCCCCCTCACGACAAAGCATGTCAAATGATATGGATAAAGTCTCCTGATATGGAAACTTGATTTGACAACCTAAGATTTTGAACAAGTGTTTTTGAGATATAATCCATGAGATAATAAAGGACCTATTCGTCACTTGCGATGATTTTCCTGATTTTGATAGGATAGATATGTTTATCGTGCGATCAATTTTGGATTCTGGACAACTTTTGTTTTGACACGAAATTTGCTCAAGAAATAGTTTTTAAAGCTCTATTTTTTATACTCTGGTTTGACAAAAATGAAGTTGATGAAAGGATGTTCCCAAAAATGCTTTCTAAATTTTCAAAATTTTCCACTGTTTGCCCCCTGTTTTTCTGGGTTTGGTCACGTGCTAAAACAGAGATTGAATGCGCTACAAAAATTTCTTGATGCACTAGGGAAAAGACCCCATGCGCTAGGCTGCCCCGGTCTACGCACTAATTGGTCGAGATTGTTAAAATTTGTTTTCTATTTTTACTTAAAAGATCATGCACTAGTATGGGCCTTCCACGCACTAATTGATAAACCTGATGCGCTAGAGATTGACTCCCACGCGCTAAGCTGATGCTTTGACGCGCTAGACTATTTTTCGAACGTGCTAACTGTTTAACGTTGTTTCTAAATTTTGGTAAAGCGCTACTGTTAAAACTGGACATGCTAAAGTGAAGGTTTGATGCATTAAAAGATGTATCACACGTGCTAAGAAGTTGCTCTCACGCACTAGACTGCCCTGATATTTTGGTTGTTGCAATTTTGGAAATTTGTTTTGAGTTTTTCAGTACTGATAGATGATTTTCTGAAGTAATAAATGCAAACACAACACCAAAGAGACAACCATTTTGCTTAATCTAACAATAAGTGTATGTTCTGCGAGGATGTGTCCAAATCCCCAATGTTTTAACAGGTTTGGATACAAATAATACACTTCAGAAAGACTCTTTATTCAAGGGTCATAAATAATACCATAGCCCACTAGTCTCGATACTCCGTTAGCTCAAACAGTCGTGTCACCCCCTAGGGGGCGCCCGTTTTTTTGCCTTTTGCCAGAAATTAACCCAAATTGAATTGCTTCACAATTGAGTAGTTATCTTGGGAGATATATGGTGAGTGATCTTGGGGGTGGATTCTTCCCCACCCTTGCACTTTGATATTATAAATGTCTGGTTACTGACTCGGCTCAAGGTTTCTACTTCTAAGGTTCGTAATCAGGCTTCCTATTCGACCGTCATTGATAAACTCCCTCAGAAGGCTTCCCAACCTTTAAAACAAAGGCTTTACGCATCTAAGGATATTGGGGGAAGGCTAATCGCTGTGCGCAACCGTTGAAAAGGACTTTCGTCACTTTCCACTTTTGATTATAGTGGGTTGGAACACTTGGCATCAAAGTCATTTCCCACTTAGGTTGTTCCCTTCACACCGGCCATAAATGGCTTTAAGAGTTGAATTCAACTCCTCAGGAAGACAAGCCTGCTAAAGGTTTTTATTACTTGAAATACTGAAAGCATAAGAGTGGTTTGGCTTTTTGGTCACCCAGTTAAGGGGAGAGCATATACCTTCCACTTTTGAGACAAGGCAAACAAAGTTCTTTTTACCTTTCAAGTCAATGATTTTCTAAGATCTATATGGAGATGTTGCCCCACAAAACATGGTGTTCTTTTTATTTCCTTAAAGCAACGATCATCTAATCTAGCCAAAGAACCTGGTCAACAAAGCAAAACTTCGATTTGGTCAACAAAAGAAAATTGGAAAAGGGGAAGAACTTTCCTTTTTGATTGTAAACAAAAACTTTTTAAGTGTGGTTCTTTTCCTTGCAAAAATTTAAAATGAATCTTTTTATACACGAAAGGATGGTGAGGTTCTTTTTAAAGCTACTTTTGCAAAAAGGAAAGTTTGTTTTGTTCTTTTTATAGCCCAAAATAAAGTTTTTCTCCTATGAAAGCAAGAAATTTTTTGATTGTTTCTTTGCAATTTTGTCAATAAAATCTAAGCTCCCCATACAAGAAAATGTTAAAACCCTACAAAAGTCAGTCAAACTGTTAGAAACATTTTTGGTTTTGGTTACAAATTTTGATTTTGTCTTGGTCTGTGATGCACTATAGAACAAACTGTACGTGCTACAATATGGCAGTGATGCGCTACAAAATGACAGTAATGCACCAGGTTGTTCTCAAGATGCGCTAAGCTGATTTCCGGATGCGCTATTATGTTTTTCTCCCATGTCGAGACCTATAGGAAAATATTAGTGGGATGATGCGCTATAGTAAAGACCTAACGCGCTGAACAGTAAGCAGGATGCGTTAGGCTGTTAACCAGATGCGCTAGGGAATGCTTCCCATGCGCTGATTCTTAATTCCCGTGTACCTGCAAAAGGGGTTAAATTCAAAAACCAATTTGATATATGGGGTCGGGCCCCACGGTACGCGCCAGAAATGCATGCGGAAAAAATGGGTCGATAGAACTTAAAATGTGAAAAATGAAGCCTAAGGAGCCTTGCTCACACACCCACAGGACTTCTTGGTGCAAGCTATGGAGTCATGAAGTATGGCTCAGCTTCCCAAGGTTGGTTCCATTTTTCTCTATCTCACAAGGTCCCTCAAACCAATGTCTTTGCTCTCAAATCATTGAGCAAAGTGGTTTAGGGATGACAAATGCAAGAATGAGGGATGCTTTGGTTGATTTTTAGATGAATTGCATCCTAAGCTATGCATGATCCCATAAGTGCAATAAACTAGATTATAAGATAACAAGATTAGTAGCAAGACTATCCTAGCATGATATACTAGTCTATGATTAAGCTAAATGATAAGGAAAATACTCTAAACATGCATATTTAGATTAATTCCTATTGAAAAAAGAGGCTAAATGATGAGAATAAAATGATATATTAAAGCTTGGATGGATTTTAGTATAAGTATTATGTTAAAGACTTGGATATGAAAATGGAGGAATGAGAGCTCTATTTATAGCAAAAATAGGGCAATGAATGGCCAGGATTGAAAGAGGTAATCAAGGGTTGAGTTTGAAAGTTGGGAATCCATGTTTGCAATTTGCACCAATGAAATGGTGACAAATGTCAACATAAGACTGGTTGAGAGGAGATGTAAGAAGCATTAAATGCTTGAGAAGACCTCATGGTTATCTTAGGGGGTAAGGGTTATGGTTAAGTTAGGATTATCCATTGGATAAAGCTTTTACCCAAAGGATAAACTCTTGTGCAAAGGATCAAGGATAACCATGGTCAAAGCAATAAATGCTTGATGAGACAATTGGGTTACATGGAGGCTGAGTTTAGGGAAATTCTTTAATCATGCTAGGGGGTTGAGTTAACCATTAATGGTTTGGGAGACTTTCAAAGTTAAGTGGTTGAAGCTTTTAAGGGTTTTCAAAAACTTTGAGGGTTTGAGAAGTGACTTCCCCTTGCTTAGGGATGTGACAATATTTAGAAGATGGGTTAGGTTAATTTAGAAGTGATTAGAAGAGTCTAGAAGGGGTTAGGAATAGGGTTTAGGAAGCAAGTGGGAGATGTAGGATTTTGCAAGTGGATGAAGGGATAATATGATTTATTGAATAAAATGAATTTAATTCAATTTGGTTGTTGTAGTCACATAAATCTGTTCAGCTTAATTAAATGAATATTTCACTATTTATTTGATTAAAAATCCACTAGCCATCAATTAATTAAATTAATTTATCCCCAAACATTCTTCTATTAATTAAATAAATTATTCAATTTATTTTAATTAATTCATTAAACCAAATTCCAATCAATTAAATAAATAAAATCTATTTATTTAATTAAATCCCCCCTTTCCTCTTTTAAATAAAAACATTTATTTAAATCATTATCCCCCCCCCCCCCCACTTGCATTTTCTTACAAATGCAACTTGCACACATTTATTGAAATAAATGAATTTTTATTTTTAATAAAATCCTATTTGCCCTCACCCACCAAATCCACTTGCAAAATCTAAACCCCTTCTAGATTCTTCTAACCCCTTCCTAATTAGCCTAATCCATCCCCTAATTATTGTCACATTCCTAAGCAAAATGGAGTCACTTCTCAAAGACTTCAAAAGTCTTTGAAAAGCATTTAATGCTTTGTGTGTTCAACAAATTAACCTCCAAAGTCTTCCAAGACCATTTATGGCTCTTACATAACCATTTATGGTTATTTCAAACTTGTCCCCCCAAACATTTATTGTTTTGACCATATTCATCCATTTCACATTTGCACAAGAGTTTATCCATTGGATAAAAGCTTTATTCTTTGAATAAAGAGTTTATTCATTCAACTAACCTTGACTTTAACTCCCAAGGTCATGCCAATCATTTAATGCTTATTCCCTCTCCTCTCAACCTATCTCACATTGACACTTGTCATCCTGGGATTGGGTTGAAAGCCCTCACATGGATTTGAAATCATTCAATCCCGACCCTCGTTGAGATTACTCAATCTCAACCATCCATTGCTCCATTTTTCCTATAAATAGAGCTCATTCCTTCATACTCCAGATCCTGAAAACTTGTATGCATTTAACCTATAGGCATTTTAGAGAGCATTTAGCATAGCAAACTCCTATATTGTCATTTTGGTTAAAATAAATCATTTTAGTATCAATAGCTTAATATTAGCTTCTTTATTTACATTTAGAGCAATATTTCAATCTCAATCCTCCATAAGCATCCATAGTGCAAAACGCTGCTGAGAGCTACACTATTTTGGAACTTGGAGAAAAGAGGAACAAAGGAGAAGGAGCTAAGAGCATGCTAAAAGGCATTTGGAGATGTCTCATTATCTTTGTTTCATTTGTTAGATATATTAGCATGATTTTAGCATCTCTTTTGATATGCCTGTTTAGATTAGTTTTTGATTGACTAACACTAACGATTTTCTAGTTTCTTGTGTTGTTTGTCATTTGTTAACCTTATCCATTTTGTAGGGCATCAGCTGTAATTGGGGAAATTAAATAAATTAGATTTATTCAATTTAGAATAAACTATTTAATTAAATTTGAATTTAATTAAAAGGTGGATAGGGGATTTAATTGAAAAATGATTTCTCCCATTAAATGGTAAAAGAGGTCTAGTGAATTTAATTTAAATAAATGGAGTAATTTACTTAATTAAATAGAGGAATGTGAGTAATTTAATTAAATTGGATTTAATTAAATAGAGAAATGAACATAAGATATTCATTTAGGAATATGGTCATTTTTATACGTCTACAGTATGCACAACTCTAGATTGGCATATAAGAGTTGACTAGATTTTGCAACATGCCTGATACACTCATGTATATTCCATCATTATGTGACTCATAAGTAACATTTGAAAGGGTACTATCAACATCTTAGGATAAACTAAAATTTGGGGCAACAAGTTGGTAATTGCTAGAAATACCCTTTCTATCCATTGAATTATACCATTTATTTTCATGTGAAGAACTCTATTTCTAGGTTTGAGACTCCTAATCATCCCATACTTAGAGACTTTATCAATATTTATTGTAATCTAAAAGTCCTCATGCAAAATCATTGGCTCTTCTTTCCTCAGTCTATAGCTCATATTTGTGTTAAATGCGCCCAAATACATATCTAATGCCATTGCATCCTGAGGTCTATAATTCTTGAAAATGTTCTTTAATGCTTTCATGAATCTGAGGTTGAACTTAGGCACCAATTCTTCATCTCTAATGTTAATGTCCATGAAATCTTCAAGCGCCAAGGATACACAAATCGTTTCACCAAACTACTCATTAAAAATTAATTGAAATTCCTTCGAAGAGCTAGTTAAACCTAGTAACAAATCTGAAAATCATTCTCTAGCTTCATCCTTCAAAGATTGTACAAACAATCTCATGATTACATCGTCATGATATATTTCATAATCATCTATCAAATCACTAAATTGCTAAAAATGTTTATTTGTTGATTCATTTTTATTACCATTGAACCTTGGAAACCTATCTCTGATCTCAGATGATTTCACATGTGGGAAACCATCAATGCCACTAAAATATATGGATATATACCTCTTATTATTGAAATCAAATTTTTGACTACACAATTGAGGCTGATTACAAAAACTGGTTGCACTAGGAACCATATGTGAATGCACGTAATGTTGATACATCCTGACATCTATGCATTTACAAATACTCTTTCAAAACAAGAGGTCTCTCATGCCACATGATGCATGACATGCAATTACATCACTTTAATACCTTATTCAAGAACCATAGATTTAGAGATAACACATACATCTCCTTTCATTACGAAGAATACATAGAGAAGCTTGAGAAGTATGTAGAAATTAGCATAACAATTCCATTCCTTAGTCCTATTTTTACCCAGCAGGGAACATTTCTATTTATAAAAGTAGGAAGAATACCTAGAAGTTTTGCAGTTATTAGTCTCCTTTATCTTTTGACTATAAATCTAAAATCCTTCTTTGCATCTCAAGTTCCTTTTGTACAGAGTCTCCACCTCCTTTGTGGAGGGAAAATTTCAAACAGTTGGCAGCTTTTTGAGGCATATATGCATTCTGGGTTTCTCTCAACAATAGAGTCGCACATTCTTCTTCAAATTAGCTACAATAAAACCTTCTTCTTGGTCTAAAAACTCAAGATCTGAAACAAACCTCCAAATTCCTTAACTTCTGGACTCTTCTTTTCAATGAATTTAGCATCGAGTCCCCAAAAGAGTCACCTTTTTGTTGATTTTTCTTGCTACCCTTAATCCTAAGAGAAATTATAAGAACCTAAACATGGGATTAGGAATCTAGGTCTTATATTTGACTCTATCCTCAGATTGAGGAAAAGAAAACACAACATTAACAAGGATTCTTCTTCACTTTGAACTCCACCATACTTAGGAGGGTATTCCAAATTCACGGATTCATACAATATTATTAGCTCATTCCTAAACATCAACTGCAGGTTGTTACCGATGGATAATTCACATATTCATAAATAAAGGGTATTCATATTTCACCATTATCCAGTACTAATCCCATTTCTTTCTAATAACCACTAAGAATAATTAAATACGCATCCCCATTTCTATCATTTAAATGGACAAATGACAACATTCTCATACTTTGTTCCTTTAACCTTCGAATGCCTTGGAGATGTCAAAACTGAAATAACTTAAGTACGAAAAAAAAGAACATAAAGGAAATGCGATTTTGAAATTTCTTGAATGATTTCGGGTCGAATCTTAGAGGTTTCACAGACTAGTACCTAATCCAGGGTGTTGATTTAAACCCATGTCTGAATGCAAACACCAAACAACAATCATCTTCATTAGTGAGCCTTTATGGCATTAATGCCCAACACTAATGCAACCCTTGCAGTTATCAAAAAAATCATTCTTACAAATCCATACTGTAATCCTAAACCTAATTTTTCATACGATTGCAGGAATTTAATTTCTTCCTTGAAGAAAGCCCACAAATAAAATTACAAATTCACAAGATTTCTGCAAAGATAAATAACAAAATCCTTGATATTATTATTCATATAAGATGAAGAAATACACTATGGAGATCATTTCTACAAAATTTTCATGATAGTTCATAAACTAATTGATGTTACCGATGAAATATTTGCATACTTCTTTTTGAGTGATTCTTCATCTAACTTATGTGCTGCTATTCTACCTTTCTAGAAGAACACCTCAAAATTCCCTATCGACCAAAATCCCTTTTATACAACCCTAAAATTACTTTTTTAAGGGAAAGGAATGCAACAAGATTTAGGTTGTTGTGAGATTTTGGTAAGATCAAGGGCACAATGAAAAGTATAAAAGAGAGACAAAAGAATGACAAGAACAAATTATATTCTCATCAATATGCAAATGATCAACTAGATTAACCTATACAATGAATATGGGTCTACTTATATAGGCAAGGCCATATGGATGTATGAACATACAATCATGACATGTGGCTCAATGAGAAACAAGGGTAGGTAAGAAATACTAGGGGTAGGTAGGAGAAATAATATAATATTCCACGAGAGGTGGATGACCCACCGAATGTGGAGTGTAACAACAAAACAAGACCACAAAAGGTGGAATTTCTCCTACAAGCTCTATCCCTATGTGCACACTTCCCTAAGTGTCTCAAATCCAAACTACAAAGAGATGCATTTTCCTAAGTTAACTTAAGTAAAGTGTAATAATATCCATAATGAATATTTATTTACACCAACACCCCCCCTTAAGTGCAACCTAGGGGAATGAAGACTCAAGTTAACAATGCAAGATGGGTCTCGGCTACTAGGCCATGATAGGTACCCATGTACAAAATGCAAATGCAAGCAAAACTATGCAATGCAATATCTCACAAATGAAGAAAGGGTGAAAACCCAGTGGGAAAAAACTCCCCCCCAAAAGAGAGATTAATGTACAAAAGACTCTCAAAGAAGAAGGACAAAACCTCAAAGAGGAAAAAGTCCCCCCATAAGAGAGGAAGGAGAAGTTAGATGACCCCCCCTAATGATACATCCCGCACCCCCAAGAGAGCTCTCAACTGCTGGAACTTACTCTTGGTGAAAGGTTTGGTGAATATGTTTGCAACCTGCTCCGATATAGGACAATACTACAAATCAATGACCTGCTCCTGAATCAGCTCTCGGATATAGTGCATATGAATTTTGATGTGTTTGGTTCGCTGGTGCTGGACCGGGTTATTCAAGATTGCAATAGCAATCTGATTGTCGCAATGTAGAACTGTTGGTCGTGGAGTGGTGAACCCCAACTCTGTGAGAATCTGCTGAAACAAATGGTCTCAGTCGCTGCGTTAATAGCTCCTCGATACTTAGCCTCAGTCGAAGAAAGAGCAATAGCATACTGCTTCTTGCTATGCCAACAAATGGGGCCCGAACCAAGGTGAAAACTGTAACCTAAAGTAGACTTACGATCATCAAGATCGCCAACCCAATCGGAGTCTGTGTAACCAACCAAGCGAAGTCATGTGCTTGTTGCATAGTGAATCCCATAGTGATGTGTACCCTAGATGTAATGGAGGATCCATTTGGCGGCTTTCCAATGAAGCTCGTGTAGTTCCTACATGAAGCGGGAAACCATGCCAACCGCAAATGAAATAGCAGGGTGCGTATGAGTCAAGTAGATGAGACTACCCACAAGCTAACGATACAATGTGGCATCAACTAGTGGAGAAGAACACTAAGCCTCAAGCTTGACTCCTGAAAGAAAGAGAGTCGGGCAGGCTTACAATCAACCATATGAAAGTGTGCAAGTAGATCAAGAGTATACTCGGGCTGCGATAGTGTAATCCCAGAAGGTGAGTGTGAAATCTCTATCCCGAGAAAGTAGTGCAAAAGACCCAAGTCAGTCATAGCAAATATGTCATGGAAAGCATATTTGACCCTGCTAATGATGGATGCAGTGCTCCCAGTAATGATCAAATCATCAACATAGAGCACAAGTATCAAATGACAGTCATCCTGTCACAAAATGTAGACATTCGGATCAAAATGACACCTGGTGAACCCTGCTGAGAGAAGAAAGGAATCCATCTTGGCATACCAAGCCCTAGGGGCTTGCTTAAGGCCACAGAGAGATTTCCTTAGTCTACAAACCAAGGAAGTATCCTAGATGAAACCCTATGGCTGCTCCATATAAATCTCCTCATCAAGATCCCCATGAAGAAAAGCACTCTTCACATCCATATGATGTACAACCCAACCATGAGCTGCAGCAATAGCAAGTGTCAAGCAAATGGAGTTCATCTTGGCTACGGGTGCAAAGGTCTCAGTATAGTCAACACCTGCAACCTGAGAGAAACCTTTCACAACAAGCCAAGCCTTATACTTATCCACACTACCATCTGCTACAAACTTGGTACGATATATCCACCTACATCGAACCATCTTTCTCCCCTTAGGGAGATGAACTAAATCCCATGTGTTGTTCCTCATCAAGGAACTATACTCTTCCTACATAGCATGGTCCCACTTAGGAACCCCTGATGCTTCTCGAAATGTCTATGGATCGAAAGTGGTAGCAATGAATGCATGTGGAAGATCCTGATGTTGTGATCGAGTCCTCTGTGTATCTGAAGGATCCCCAACAAGAGAGCCTGCGGACTCAAGTGTTTGTCGAGCCCAACGAGGTCTAGGTGGAGGTGGAGAAAGAGGCTCCTCAACTGCAAGTGGACCCTACGGAGGTGTAACCCTATGATTCAAAGTCGAAGGAGTCTCATCATATGAATCACTAGCATCACTATCCACAATGGAGGAAGGTGGAGGAGGTAGAGAGGCTAAGCTAGGAGAGCTTTCCTCAAAGTGAACACTCCTCTCAATAAACACCTCATGTGTCTCAGGATCCATCAATCAATATGCCTTAACACCCTCAGGATATCCAACAAATATGCAAGGCTGACTTTGTGGTTCCAATGCCTTGTGTTTCTACAGAGGTATGCGAGCCCATGTTGGACACCCAAAGACTCTGAAATATCTGACAATCGGTTTCCTACCAGCCCAAGCCTCAAAAGGAGTAATACCTTACAAAGCTTTGTGAGGAACCCGATTCTGGATGTGTGTGGCACAACTGATAGCCTCTGCCCAAAAGGCGGGATCAAGAGAACGTGCATGTATCATACAACCAGCCATTTCTTTGAGAGTTCTATTCTTGCTTTCTGCAACTTCATTCTATCGTGGAGTGTATGCAACAGAATGTTGAAGATCAATCCCCTCAAATGTACAAAAATCCTCAAGTCTCTTATTCACATATTCCCTTCCATTATCTGTATGAAGAATCTTGACCACTTTCCTGGATTGCTTCTCCACACGAGTCTTGAAGTCCTAAAATTTGTCAAATACTTCACTCTTATGAATGAGAAAGTAGACCCAAGTGAAGCGAGAGTAGTCATCAATGAAGGTGAGGACATAGCAGGTCTTGCTAAATGAAGGTGTTGGAAATGGACCTGCTACATCACTGTGAACAAGTTGAAGAACTTCCAAAGCTCTGAAAGCTTTCCCCTTATCAAACTTCTCCTCGGGATGCTTGCCCATGGAACAACTTGAACATACACCCTCTGAAAAACTGATTCAAGGTAGACCTATGACCATGTCTCTAGTGTTGAAATGTTGAAGATAGCGGTAGTTGAGGTGACCAAACCGCTCATGCCATAGCTTACTTTCTAAATTTGAATGAGTAAGCAAGGCCCTAGAAGGAGAACTTGACACAAAGTGGGAGAATGAATAAAGCCTTAAGTTGTCATTGACTTGTCCCACTACTACCAAGGCATCATCATCAAGTTCCTTTACCACAACTGAATCAGGTGTAAACTCAACCTTTTTCCCATTCCCATAGTGAGTGATTTGGTAGATAGAGAGAAGGTTGGTAGACAAGTTAGGAACATAAAGAACATTCTCAAATGTTCCATCATCCATGTCAACTAAACCTTTCCCTTCAACCTCTACTCATGTATCATCACCTATGTAAATGTGAGGTACCTTAGATGGCTCCAACGAAGAAAACTACTCCTTTGTAGAACCCATGTGATATGAGGCACCCGAGTCAAGTATCCACTGCTATGAAGAACTTGTTGTAGCCACAAATGCTTGTCCTTTTCCCTTAGACTGTGAGGAAGAAGAAGGAGATGAATCCTTCTATGTGTAGGCGGATGGCAAGTTGATGTTGTTTTTCTTAAGAAGATTTGTTAACTCATCAACTTGCTTGGTGTGGCATCGATGCTCATCATGACCATACTTCTTGCAATATGCACAAGTTGGTTTATCCTTCTTAGGTGGTGTCCCCTTCTTGGAAGAGGATGAAAAATCGCCTTGTGATGGAAAGGATGCTTGTCCTTTTTCCTGTTGTGGCTTTGACTTAGAGTGCTTCTTCTTCTTCTTGGAATCTTTGCCTTGACCTCCTTGATTCCCTTGATTAGCCACCAAAGCCTTGGACTTTGAAGACTTGAGAAGCCCCATGTTCAGCAACTTAGATTGTTCTAATATCAACATTTCTGTGAAAGCATCAAATGAAGGCATAACATAGGAACTCCCCACTATCAAACGATGAGTATGGAAGCTAGACACAAATGTTTCATATTCTGGTGCAAGCTTGTCCAACAAGTTGAATATCAACTGAGCATCCTTTTTGTCAATTCCACAATCCTTAACCTTTGCTCTTAACTCATTTGCTTTGGTGACATAATCTTGGATTGTATAAAAACTCTTGGGATCCAAGTTGGTGAGCTCATTGTCAATCTTCTAACCTCTGATTTCATCAACTTGACCATACAATTTCTGAAACATATCCCAAACATCTTTGATTGTAGTACACTTCTCAATATGAAAGATGGGGTCATTTGATACATACTTACGCAAAGTTCCAAGAGCCATGCAATTCTTAGCAAGCTATTCTAACTGAGCATTAGGATCATCCTTAGGATCAGGTGGTGTTGCTATTGTTCCATCTATGTAATGTGTGAGACCTTTTTCCATTAATTTGCTCCATACTTTAATTTTCCATGATGCATAATTATGTGGAGTTAAAGGTGGAAATTTATGAGGACTCATTGCAACAAAAATGAAAGAGCACTAGGAAAGAGAGGCACAATCACACAAGACACCCCCTAAAATTCACTCAATCAAATAACCCCCCCAAAAGTGATGATTTGACACTTTATACTTAGTGCGTGTACAATGGGCCACTTGCAAAAAATGGCAAAGTGGACTTCTGATTTCAATTTTACAACTGCCTCAAGAAGGTCAAAAGAGACTCAAACTAATAGTGCAAGAGATCTAAACAAAGATCCAAGCAATTTACAAGTACCAAATAGGCCAAATAAGACCAATATATGAAAGTAAAATTTTCACTCAAAATCTGATCATATATTATGAAATTAGATGAAAAAACATGCAATTTAAAAAAAACAACACTTGAAAAGGAGGTCGTATGAGCTCGAACAAGGCCTTTGAAGTTGCAGAATTGAGGATTGGACAAGTACAGCTGAGAGAATCCAAAAATTCTGGAAAACCTGGGCACCAAAATTAGAAAATAACCACGCCACTACGAAGAGCACGAAAAATTAGCCCAAATAAGAAAACATTGCACCCAAAAAGGAGCAAAATTGAGCAAGTTATGGGCCTCCAAAGTTGACCCAAAAATCCAAATTGCTCAACAGAGAGGGGTCTAAAAATTTCCAAAAAATGTTGATGTCAGCAAAAAATTGTGCTAAATTTGATGGTTGTATGACCGTCAAAATGGTCGTCGCCCCTGGACTAGGCTGATTGGGTGCTTACGTGGCAGTTGACTGTGCAAAAAATATGGGTGGCACTGACTAGGCAGATCTGCTAACATGTCAGGCAGAGGTGGTTGACGTGGCCTATTGACATGGCAGGCAGGCTGGCTTCTGTTGGCGGTCACCAAAAAATGGACAGGCGGCAGCCAGAAAGTGGACTGTCGACGTAGGCTGGGCCGACAGGAGGCGTCGGTGGCAGCGACCGGTGTGGCGGGGCCGGCGATGGTAGCTAGCAGGTGGCGCCAGCAGTGGCAGGGCCAGAGTGGCCTACGTGGGTAGAGCCACCAAGAGGGAGGCGTAGGGAAGGCTGTCAAAGGGTCGCGGTGGTGGTAACTGGCGGTCGATGGTCGCGGGGCTATCGGAGCGAGGGGCGGTCGGTGGTCGGGGCTGCTATGGCGGGAGAAATGTGGGAGGCGGCTAGGGAGTTGCTGCGGGTTCACCGAAGGGATGGCACAACAGTGGCTACTGCTGACACCTGCACATGGCCTACAATCACTGCATACGGGTACCGAGGGGGGTGGGTCACGGGAACCCCCCCAAAATTCTGAAAAAATAAAAATAAAAATAAAAATTTAAAAATAAAAACCCTTTTCGAATTTTTTTATTTTGTTTTATTTTCAAAACAAAATTCTTTTCAAAAACTGGAAGAAAAAAAAATTCAGAAAAAAATATATATATTTTTTTAAATCCGAAAATTTTGTACCGTACCACCCGAATTGGGCAAAAAATTCCTCTTCACTCGAAAAATGATTTTTGCCAAAACAAGTCGAGTTTATACTTGATTTTTATGGAAACGACCTCCCGGATGCAATGGTGAGGTCGAAAATGCTATAAGATGCCTCCAAAAAATGCTTGTCCCTTAGATCTGAAAATAAAAGCCTTCCAAAATGTCTCCAAAAACCAATCAATGAAGCCCCAATGGCTCTGATACCATGTGAGATTTTGCCAAGATCAAGGGCACAATGAAAAGTATAAAAAAAAGACAAAAAAATGACAAGAACAAACTATATTCTCATCAATATGCAAATGATCAACTAGATACAACGAATATGGGCCTGCTTATATAGGCAAGGCCATATGGATGTACGAGCACACAATCATGACATGTGTCTCAATGAGAAACAAGGGCAGGTAAGAAATACTAGGGGTAGGTAGGAAAAATAATATAATATTCCACAAGAGGTGGATGACCCATCGAATGTGGAGTGTAATAGCAAAACAAGACCACAAAAGGTGGAATTTCTCCTACAAGCTCTATCCCTATGTGCACACTTCCCTAAGTGTCTCAAATCCAAACTACGAAGAGATGCATTATCTTAAGTTAACTTAAGTAAAGTGTAATAATATCCATAATGAATATTTATTTACACCAACAGTTGTTTACAACTAGCATGGTTTTATTTGACACGTATTTGGATCATATGCATAAGAAATATTCCCACTACAAAACTAGAAAAGGACAAATATTAGACTATGTGCACTAGAAGCCATCCTAGTGAAGAATAAAATGTCGTTGAAGTCTAACTGCTTGAAACATGCCACCGTTATATTATTGATGACTTTTGAGGATGCAAGATTCCCACTATACAAACATGGGCGCTTCGAGCGGAGGAGGAGATTATTGGGCGAAAAAAAAATTCCAAAAAAATAATTAGTGGAGGTCAAGTGCAGATCGACGGACAAGGTTAGAGAAAGTCAGAAGTTTCCATCAACACCCGTTTCACAGATTTGGGCAGAACAGAGGGCTTTTCAAGCAATATAGCAGAGGCCTTGCCAGAGACCATATCCTTAACCAATATGATCAAGAAAAGACTCGACAAGATATCTGGGGGATGCCCTCCAAGTTTTATAACAGGTTCTCAAAGCCCAACTAGAAACCCTTCCTCCCCCGGTTGAACAAGGACAAACAACCTATTTTTTACATTTGCCAAGATGACAGGCCCATAAGTCCATGATCTTTTGCCTCATGAGATTTTCAGGCCAGGCAACAGGAGAACCAATCTGAGTTTCTCGGGAAGTTTTTCTTAGAATAGAGACTTCCCAAGGTTCATTTCTTAACCTTTTTGAATAATATCCTGATCGGAAAGCAAAAGGATTCAAAGGCCCCACTCGCTAAAGGAATCTCTTACACAGGGCCAGTGACCTCGTTTCTAAATGACATCCCTTTGGGACCTCTCTTCATACCAAAAGCTTTTGATTGTAAGCAATCAGAGAGGAAATTTTTCGTCCTCAGTCATCGACAACATCATAGGGGCAACCATGGCAACAATCTTAATCAACCTTCAAAGAAAATTTGGTAGCTAAAGAAGCCTTCAATGGAGCAGCAAGAAGATAAAACCAAGGCACACCAAATGGAAGAGAAAGAGGAGGAAGAAAGCATCAAGATACCTCTCCCAGACTCCATGTTAGAGCTCCAGATCCTGGCATGGAGGAACTATGCACTAATTAGTAAGTTCTAGTCCTATTCCCCCAACTCTGAGCATTTAAATCTATGAGCCCTGAAACATTGGTTGAGTATAGATCAAATCTTTTACTGTAATCAAGAATCAGGTTTTTTTATTGCTACTTTTCACTCAAAATCTGATAGGGATAAAGTACATAAAAATCTGGTTGGTTTTATAAGGGGTATGGTTTATTCACTATGATATGGTACCCAAAATTTGACCCTAGGAGTGTCATCATCAAATATGCCCCATTTTAGATTGCTTTCTTGGGCTTACCTCTTGAATATAGGGACTTATACCTAATAGATATCTTTGCTAACAAATTGAGAATCTTTGTTAAACATGATATTATCCCATTTGAGAACCCCATCTCCCTCTAAGGGTTTTTCTTCTCTTCAATCTGTCAAAACCTTTGGCCAAAACAATTCTCATCTCTTCCTCTTTTGGAAGGTGTTCACAATAGATTCATATTGATGACCCAGACACAGTTGATGATCACTCGGAGTTCCTAGGGCATTTGACATTTTCATGTCAAGGTGAGGATTGTCAAAACAATGTTGTATGTGAGGACCTATCCTCAGATGCCCTCCAATGCAAAGTACATCCACCTCCTGTTGTTCTTCATCAACTCAAAAAATCTGCACACAAAGGAAGGGATGGGGAATCCAAACCTAGTTTTGAATAAGGATGGGAATACTAATCAAGAATTGTTATCCCAGACAGGAGAGATTTTAGTGGTAGCATATAGTCAAATAGATCAGAAGGTGGCTCTTCCACTAGATCAACAATTTATTTTAACTTGTCCTGAGTTGAGACACCAATTGGTAAGATTTCATAGAAGCATCTGGAACAAAAAGTATAACTACATAGATTGGATAATGGTCCTGTCTTCAGATCCTAAAGTAGTCTTAAAAAGTCTCGAGTTAAGATGATTCATGACGAGATTTCATACCAGTAACTTGCACAAAAAGAGAAACTATGGACCAAGCCTCTCTAAGTTATCAGACAAGAAATTCATATTGAATAGTGCACAAGACCAAGCCCTCTATCTTGGTAACACATTGTTGGGGAAGAACTTGTAGGAGGATAAACAGAAGCAAGATCAGATAGTCATTCAATATTCTGTTGTAGGAGAGCCCATAAAGGTTGTTAGTTGGATCAATAGTCAGAAAATGTTGTCAATAACTATTGTGACAAATCTAGTAAAATGTCTTCCCTTTTCCTTAAGTGGTCAGAGGCATTCCCCATTAGATTGGAACAAAGAATTTATTTTGTATTTTAAATCCTCACACCTGCTGGGCTCCCAAAGTAAAATTATTGAAGAGCAGATTCATAGATCATTCTCATTGTTCTTAGATGAACAATTGGTTCAAGAAGAAAACTCACTTGATATTGGTGATCAATTCCGAATCTATGATCATATCACAAAACAAGAAAAGCACAAGCTAGAATCCAAAATCTTTTTTTCTTTTATTACAAAAGAATGGATCAATTGAGTAGGATCAGGGACAAACTTCACTAGACCACAACACCAACACCTATCCGGAGCAACAAGACACACCAGTTATGGTGTCCTCTATACATCAAACAAGATCAAAAACACCAAAGAAGATAGCTAAACCAAAAGGGAAGGTTGGGAGGCCACCAAAATAGAGGAGAATAGCAAAAAAGATGAGTGAGGAAATTAAGGTAAGGTTGCAATCCACTCTAGAGGGGAAGCTAGGGCTGAGGAGAGTGGTTCACTCTCTTAGCCCACAATGAGAATAGTTACCTAGAATGTCATGGGTATTAATGCCCCTGACAAAAGACGCCTCATAAAATCTCAAATTGAGAATTGTGGGGCAAACATTGTTCTCATCCAAGAAATAAGATTTTTCATATATTAAAGAACAACCATTCAAAAAGTGGCAAAATTGGAATTACGCAACATCTCAATCCATTGGTGCTTCCGGAGGGATGGCCATATTATGGAAACTGAATGTAGGCAGTATATTAGTCATAGCAACAAAGTCAAATATCATACATATTGTTGTTTAGTCAACCAAAGGGTTTTTCCATCTTATATTTGTATATGGCCCAACTTCAACAACGGGTAAGAAGGCAGTTTGGGACAGCATTGCTCAAATGCTGCTCAGCTTTCCTCTTGACCCCTTTGTTATAGGTGGAGACTTTAATGTGGTACTGTCTTCTCAAGATAAGTTTGGGGGTATCATCCCTCCACCAAAATGTATGCAAGATTTCAATAATTTTGTCTCAAATTATGCATTAAAGGACAACATCCCTATTAATGGCACTTTCACTTGGACAAATAGAAGACAAGGATTCACACATATAGAAGAACGACTTTGAAGATTTTTTGTAAACCCCATCTGGATTTCAGTATTTGGAGTTCCCAATTCCAATATTTTGCCACTTGCAAGGTCGGATCACTTTGCATTACAGATTGATGTACCATTAATTCCTATTTTGAGGAGAGGCAAACCAACCTTTAGATTTCAACAAATGTGGTTAAGGGATTTTTATTTCTTACCCCAACTTTAGAGCTGGTGGCAAATTGCACCTTTTGTTCAAGGAAGCAGGATGTTTCAGTTTTGTAAAAATCTTCAATGGATAAAACAAAAAATTAAAGCGTGGAACAAATCTTCTTTCCAAAACATCTTTCACTCCAAAAGCCAAATAGAAAATAATATCAAAGAATTAAATGAACATATCATTCATTATGAAATAGATGAGAACACATACAACATTCAAAATGACCTAAATTCTCAGCTACAAGAGATCTTAGCAAGAGAGGAACTATTTTGGAAACAAAAGTCTAGAGAGACGTGGTTACAAGAAGGAGATAGAAATACAAAGTACTTTCATGTTTTGGTAAAAATAAGGAGAGCAAGAAATCAAATATCCTAAATCATAAATGAGGTTGGTGATACCATTGTGGACGAGGAAGAGATTCAACAAGAAGCATTATCCTTCTTTACTTCAATATTTACAAATGGGGTTCCTGAGGGGGAAGATATTAGACAAAAATCCCAGGATATTCTTCAACATATCCCCCAATTAATCAATGATCAAGATAACTTTCTCCTCATGAAACCTTTTTCACTAGAAGAAATAAGACAAACAATTTTCTCTATGCATCCTGACAAATCTCGAGGGCCTGATGGATTCCCTGCCCTCTTCTTCCAAAAATACTGGAGTTTTATGAGATCAGACATTTGGAATATGGTTGAGGAATCAAGAAAACATGGCAAAATGCTTAGTTAGTTTAATACCACTCTCATTGTACTCATCCCTAAGTTGTCCAATCCTTCAACTTTTGCAAATTTTAGACCAATATCTTTATGCAACATGATTTATAAGATTATCTTAAAAGCCATTTCTTTGAGATTGCTTCAGTTTATTCCCAGGATTATCTCTAATCAATAAGGGGGTTTTATCCCGGGAAGGGAAACTGCAGAAGGGGCATTAGTTGTTCATGAAGTAGTACACACAATTATGGAGTATAAACTAGAAGCAATGCTGATCAAACTGGATATGCTGAAAGCATATGATCGAGTAAATTGGAACTTCTTACACCAAGTTCTTATCAAATTTGGGTTCTCAAAAGCATGGAGTAATTGGGTACTTTCCTGCATCTCAGGTGCAAAGTTCTCAGTTTTGTTGAATGGGTCTCTAGTGGGTTTTTTCTCATCATATCAAGGTGTGAGACAAGGAGACCCTTTATCTCCATCTCTTTTCATTATAATGGTCGAAGCCCTCAACATAATGGTAACATCAAGATAGGAGACCATAATATGGAGGGGGATCCAAATTCCTCAAACACAAGCAGTCCTTACACACTGCCTATACGCTAATGATAGAAGCCTCAGTTAGGGAAGCCAAGAACATCAAGATAGTCCTCCAGTCATATTGTGAAGTGTTTGGTCAAAAAGTGAGAGAGGCCAAATCTAAAGTATTCTTATTTCATTGCTCTCCCTTGTTGGAAAATAAATTGATCAACACCCTAGGATTCAAACAGGCCAAGCTTCCTTGTAAATATTTGGGTATCCCATTATTCTTTGGTGTGAACAAAAGCCAACATTGGGATTTAATTATTTCAACTATTAAGAATAAGATGGACTCTTGGAAGAATAAATGGTTATCTCTTGCAGGTAGGATTTTACTGATCAAAATAGTGTTGTCCTCTATCCCCAACAATATCATGTCGGTCCTACCTATGCCTTCTAAAACTAGAGGTGAACTTGAGTCTCATCTCAAGAAGTTCCTATGGAAAGGCAATAGAGATCCCAAAACTAAAATTCAACTCCTAGCTTGGGAAAAGGTTTGTGTTCCTAAAATGTACAGGGGAGCAGGTATTCCAAGTTTTGAAGACAAGAATATTGCGCTTGGTGCAAAGTTGGTATGGAAACTTTATGAAAATACCTCATCCATCTGGGCTTCTATTATTAGAGGCAAATATCTTGATTCCAATTAACCTGAAAGGATTTTCACTCTATTAGACCCCCCCAAAGGATAAAAAATATGGAATTTTATCATAAGGTGTAGAGAGCATATGTTATCAAAACTATCTTGGGTAGTGCATAATGGAAGACTAGCAAGATTTTGGGAGGACACATGGAACAATTAACCGACCTTGGACAAAATTCAGGGGCTAGATGACATCAAAATTTACTTGCAAGATGTATGGGGATGCACAACGAGGGATTATTTTAATGTCCTCTCTATCAAAGGCATCATGAGAGAAAAATAGAAATCCTTCGCACATTTGCCAGTTCCACAACTTCAAAAATAGAAGCTATCATCAAAATTAAAGATCAGACAACTTTTCTACAAAGATAGAGATGACATAATTGTATGGACTCCCTCAAAATTAGGAGCATATACGGTCAAGGAAGGTTTCAAAGATGTCTCTAATCATGACTCCAACCTTTCGTCAAGGAAGTTTACCTTTTGTTGGAAAGATCATGGCTTGCAAAAGGCTGGTGCTTTTGCATGGCATGCTTTGAAAGGGCAAATTTTGACTAGTGACAGGTTGGCTTTACAGAGAATCACCCCCCCTTTTCAATGCATTATATGCAATAAAAATATTGAAACATCAAATCACCTTCTCTTAGAGTGTGAAGTGGCTCAAGAATGTTGACATTGGCTTCTCCACAAACTAGATTGGCCTTCCCCCCTGCGGAATTCAGTCTCAGAAGTCTTTGACGCTTGGCCTAGGCTCCATAAAGAGTCCTTTTTTGTTGTCATTTGGGAAGTGGCCCCAATAGTCTTGATCTAGAATATTTGGTGGGAAAGGAACAAACATATATTCAGAAAGGAGAATAATAAGATATCAGATATGACGTTCAGAATAGAGACAACAATATCAGAGTCTTTCAATGCCTACACAACTAGGAAGAAGAAATTAAATTCACTCTTCTCCTCTTGGGATGACAACATCTTGAAAAAATGGAACTACATAAAGCTTCATTCAAGGGGAGTTTGATGTGCAAGAAGGAAATTAGAATTGACGAAAAATAAATTAGATGGAAACCCCCCAAGGATAGGTTACTAAAATTGAACTTTGATGGTGCAACTTGTGGGAACCCCATAATTAGTTGTGTCATAAGGGATCAAGAGGGTCAAGTCTTGGTAGCAAGTTATGGGAGGATCCTGAATGGTACTAACAATATGACAGAAGCAAGGGCTCTTATTCTCAGTGTCAAATTAGCAATCAAATCTAAGGTCAACAATCTAGTAATAGAAGGGGACTCTTAGAATATCATATCTACCCTTCTGAAGCAACAAACTCCCAACTGGCAGTTAGACTACATCATTCAGGAAGCAAGAGAACTAATCTCCTCTCTATATTCTTATCAAATTGAGCATTGTTATAGAGAAGCCAATAGGCTAGCAGATACTTTGGCAAATATGGGGTGTGAGTAAGAAGCAAAAATGATTGTCCTTTCACAGAGGGAATTCCATGAAATTAGATTATTAAAGGAGCAATCATAGAGGGATTTGTATTAAGTCTAACATTTTTTGTTTATGATTGCAGACACGGATTATCAGTGTTTTGTTACATGTGGGACAAGTTATTAATGACTTACTAAAAAAAAGATGAGGAATAGGTAAGCAAAAATGTTTGATCTCATAAGTGAATCTATCTCCCGTGCTCTAATAAGAAAGTTTGCATGAGCCACCTCAATTTCTTCTTCTACGACAGTGTGGGAATCCGTAGGCCGAAGTGCGATTGATTTCAAGAGTGTTTTTTAAGAAAGATAGCTAGACATGCCTTCTACCAGGTATCATGATGGCAATCAATTAAGGAGTATTTCACACTGGAGGAATATAAAACTCTGAGATCTACATCCATACACTAAGGGATTGTCATTTTAAATTATAATGGTGTTTCATGAAGGGAGATTATGTGGCAAAAGACTATCACATGATGATGGTTTTGACATGCCTGTGAAGGGATCTTTTAATTCCAACTTGAAAGCTTACACGAGCTTAGGATAGGCCTGCAATTAAATTAGAATAATAATTCCCCACTTGTATTTTATTGAATTGGCAGCCTTAAGGAAAAAAAAAGTTGATTAGTTACGAATACAGGGTAGAGTTCGTTGCACAATACAAAAATTTCAAATTAAAGTCATTCCAAACTTTGACTTTCAGTTTGATTGCACGATCTTGTGGAATTACATAGGACTCTGCACATGGGAAAGCTCTTGAAATACGAAGCCAAAGACAAGATGTGCATTTCCATAATCCAACTTTTCTAGTATTGCAAGTTTGTTATCGATTTCATCAAATCAGGTCAAGTTCTTTATAAGTTGAAGGTTTTAGCTGAGTGTTGATTATGTAGCTTTTCAGGGTTGTTTTGTGGTAAGTTTTGGTTATTATTGGTGAGATCTATTGTGCTTCCCTTCACTACGATTATACATGGCTTTGCGTATCCATTTGTAGGGGAGACCCAACAAACCAATGTGATTTGCATTCATTCACCCTATTAGCATGACATACACATTTCCACTTCCAAGTGGAACAATAACATGGGCAGTAAGGACTGTTATTGGGGAAGACTAGATTGCTTCAAATCCACTGGCTTCGCCAAACATCGTGGCTTCCAAATTTGCAACTATGATTATGGATTTAACTTAGTCTAGAGATTTCACAAAGTTGTTAATTTGAGATTATGCTCACTCCTTTGCCTACACTTGGGAAGAATTGAATTCCTAGCTGGATAAGTATGATATGTTCAGTGGGGAGGCTTCCTGAACATGAATTATTTCCTGTTTGATACCATCCCCAGAGTAGTTTGCATCTCCTTCATTTATGGCATAAGTTGTCCTTCCCCTCAACCTTTTCTTTTTTGGGTGCAACATTATGCAACGATAATTGGAGAACCATTGATGTCAATAGTAGTGGCTAAGTTTTCAGCTCTGTGGATCTTGAGGGAGTATGCAATGTTCGACCCCTATGGGCTTCTGACCTCCTTCCCACTTCCAAGCGAAGTAGCTTCCTCTCAAGAATCAAGAACAACATAACATCTAGAATTCACCAAGTTTTTTTGGTTTACCAGTCGACAAGTTAGGGATAGTGAGGTAACTTCCGCAACTTCATGTTCTCGGTGGTAATTATTAGCTGGGCATTATGTATAGTATGTTTTTTGTAACAAAATTGTATGGGAGGAAGGTTACATTGTCGTACTTCCTTTGTTCATGCTAATTTTTCTCTTTATTAAGCATGTTTACTTGGGTCATCCAAAGAATGTGGATGTCCATTTTGGATTGTAGCTTCATAGAGTTAGTAGGATGTTAGTTAGTATCTCAAAGTGTAATACTTATGTAATCCATATTTTATTACTAATATATTATAGGCTATGACCTTTCGCTTAAAAAAAAAGATTCTCACTATACAAACTAGTATAGGAGCTCATAGAACTAGAAGAGAAGCTAGAAGAAAAATGTTGTAATCAGAATAGGGGGTCGAGCTTTAGCTTTCAATTCAAACTAAATAGGCTCTTTGCTAGAGATGACTCTCCCCTATCCTCGTAGCTCTCCTCCCCACTCCCCTTACCTCTTAGTCATTAGAGGATGAAGGGATGAAGAGAAGTAGCTTTTGAAAGGCCTTTTGCAACTATAGTTGCCTTTAAAAATCCCTTTAGCTAGCTTCTAAATGTTCAATCTCTCTTAGCTACGAAACAATTTATTGTGACATTCTCCACACAATGTCATTGAACTTACGTCTTGTAAGCACATAGTTTGAATTTGCACCTAAGCATTCCATTTCTAAAACTACTTTCAAACAAGCATAGAGGGAAACAATTATAATGCTCCTTGACCAACTCATCAGTCATCAACTTAAGAAAAATCTTGATGCTTGCAAATTTAGAAGCTCTAAATATAGCCAAGCACACCGTACCATTGCATATATAACATCTTTTCTTCTTTTTGTCCTTTTGAAAGATTTGAGTTTATCCTCCATGATTACTTAATCACTAGTTCAATTCTTCCTTCAAGAACCATCCATCATCCACACCCATGCAACTTTTCATGCCGCCAAAACTTTTTCTCAAGCTTATCACACATAAGGTCTTTTGGTTATCCAGATTGGTGATGATCTTTCTACATGTGATTTACTAGGATCTTCTTGTTTTCTAGCCACACAACTAGAATTCCCAACTTATTGCTTTGTTGACACCTTTGCATGCTATTCCTCTAAATCTTACCCGTTAATCAAAAGAATTGATGATCATCGACAAGCTTTGAATCTCCTTGATTTTATCATTTAAGCTTAATGAGAGTCATCTAGAGCTTCATTGAGTATATTCAATCACTCTCGGTCTCAACTTCACCAATCTTTCTCTCCCTTTCTTTCTCAAACACTCGTTGAAATCACAAAAGAAGTCTCCCCGAGTCCTGAGTTGACACACTAGACACTTCATTAGCTACAAAAATCCATCTTGATACTTACTTGAGAACTCGTTCAAGAGAGGGGAAACCTCTTAGCGAGTACCATGTTATTCCACGTTTCATTTTGTGGCCACCTTCCTCAGACACTCATTCAAACACAAGAAAAACCTTATCGAGCTTCGAGTGCTTTGAATTCCATGCTTTATCCATGAGAATACTTGGTGAGAGCTTTAAACCATCTCCCCAAGTATTCAAGTTGACATTGCCTTTGTCCTTGTGAAAAGTAACAACGCTCAAAGCTTGGTGAGACACTTCTCTTTGTCTCATTGAGTCTCGAGTTACTCCTTGGAACATTGCCTCGCTGCCACATCAGATGGAGCTCGGACATTCAACAAGGCATTTAGAACATCTTAGCGTGTGGCAGGAATAATTAAAATTGAGACCAATCTTGAAAACAACGTGAAGCACATGCAGAAAAGTCATGTCCCTAAGACATCATGGAAATGGGGCAAGTACCAGGCGCAAGACATTTAAACGTTTATAAGGGGCACAAAAGACTTAAGATAAATCATGTGCTATAGTTACCCGCTGCAATGAAAGCACTAGGACAAATAGAGCTCAACTTAGAAATAGGAGAAAATATCTCCTAAAAATTAATTCCCTTGATTAGGATATCCTTTTTCCACCAACTATGTTGGTATTTCTCAAGTGATCTGTCTACTTTGAACTTCTTCTTGAACACTCATTTGTAGCCAATGAGTTTTATATCATCAGGTAAATCGACTAAGTCCCAAGTCTTATAGTGCTTCAATGCTACCGTCTCTCATCCATAACATTATTCCAATAATTTTCTCTTTAAAAGTGAGAGCTTATTCCACAAAACTTGGTTCACCATTAATGCATAGGCATAGATACTAAAGGCAAGTGTGACATTAGTTTCAATAGAATTGAATTGATTAGTTCAATCCTATGTATTTAAGAGCACCTTCACATGTTGGATTAGTATCATGGAGGGCAAGATCAATCATACATAATGCAAATTTGACCTATACCATCAACAAGTGAAATTTGCACATCATCAAATTATTTTTCACTACTATTAGAACTAAATACCTAATCTTCTTCACTTAATTTTCAAATAACATTTTCGACTATCTTTAATTAAATTATTTAGATAGCTAAATTTATGAAAAAAAGTTTTTATTCCGTTACAAATTTATGCATCACACCAGGCAAGGGCATCCATTAATACAAAAGGAACTGATAGCTTTTACACAACCTAAGCATCAGCGGGAACTGAGGGTCATTCCGTCATTTTCAATAATTTAAAGTTGAAAAACAAGAAAGTCGGCGCAACGGAATCATTCGGTACTGGATTTCAATCCAGACAAATTTTGTGTAAAAACGGCGGTGTAACGAGGCTGTAAACGGGGCCCAAATTGCAAAAGGAGGCCGTATATTAAAAGGAATTGGGGACTGTTCACATCCAGGTCATATTCTCTTTTCCAACACACAACCACAAGGTGCTTTTAACTACTATAGTGAGGGAGGGTTTCAGAACTCGCTCATCTTTCAGTTCTGGCTGTTCAGGTAATTAATAGTTTTTCTCAGATAAGCACTTTGCATCATAGATCCGCAGTTTTTTTTTCCCATTTTATCCTTCGATGTTTTGCGGATTATCTTTATTTCGGTTCATGCTATAATACGCGATGGAGAGAAATAATTACAAATGCTTTGGGGTCACACCTGTGGAGAAAGACAATATGTTTTGAGAGGCCGATGTTTTCTGGTAATTGTCTTGTAAGATTATTAGAGATAATGCTATGTTTCTTCATACCGCTGCCACTACTTTTTAATTTGGTATTAATGTAAAGTCGAGGTATAGTTGTGGGTGCTTTTCGTTGCCAGCACTCCGCTTCTTCAGCCTAGAGTCTCTGCTTATCATCTGCTTTGGCGTCAACGTTAACTTAGAGTACGAGTCAGGATGCTTTCTTCAGCCCAGTGATCTGCTTCTGGGAAGGCACTTTCTGCTTATTATTTGCTTTGTCATTAAAGCAAATTAAGAGTTAAATTAGGACACTTTTGTCATTACTAGTGCTCTGCTTGTTCAGACTGGATTCTACTCATTATCTGTTTTGGCATATAATTAGAGTTAAGAGTTAAGAACTTAAGAGTTAAGGTCCTTTTGCGAGTAGGACTTGAATACCTGAAGGTGTTTCTTGCTTAATGCTGCCGATAAGCTAAGCAGGATAGGTGTGTGGAGTGTCAGGCCTTCTGGATATTAATTTTCTTTCTCCTCCTCGAGTTACACTGATCTATTTTGGATTACTCTAAATATAAATATATTCGTTTTGTTCTTAACGTTGTTGTGTACCGTCTTTTTAAACTGAAGAATGCTTTAAACTGCAACCAGAGAGAAACTTCAAGAAACCATTTGAACATGTAACCAGAAAGAAAAGCCACGGGAAACCACTTGAATCTGTAATCAGAGAGACAAGCTTCAAGAAGCCACCTGAACCCTTAACCAAAGAGACGGACTTCAAGAAGCCAATTCAATCTATAACATCAGGCAGAATTTCCAAAAGACAAATCTACAAGTGACAGTCATTGAGCTGATATGCAAGAACAAATACACTGTGGGTGCACTGAATATGCCAAGTACTCCTCAAACAATAGTATCTTTGTTAACAAAATGTAATAGAAAAGACGTTGTAGACAGAGTATAAAATCTATATTTCGGGTCACTATGGGTAGGCAATTCATCCTGATGACAGGAATTCAGAAGTCTTATATTCAAAGTTGTCACAGTTGAAATGAAGAACTCCCTTTTAATCTACATTTTTTTCTAGAAGCTTTTCTTTGCAACATTTGTGGAAGATGGAAGTCACAATAAGTCAACTTGGGTAACAATGATAGTCCAAAAATGGTCTACTTAATGGGGCCACTCGCACCAACAGAGAAAGAGAACTTCATAAAATTATTCAAGGCAAATCAACTTTACATGTTCCTACATCGATATGCTAGACCCTGAATTAGTCCTCCACCATTTACCTCTTAATCCATGGGCCCAACTACTGAAGCAAAAGTTGAGAAAGATGCACCCACAAATTGCCTTTTTAGTCAAAGTTGGGCTCAAAAAGTTATTAGATGTGTGTTTTATTAGACCAATTTGTTATACAAAGTGGATATAAAACCTAGTTTTAGATACTAAGACCAATAGGGCATAAGAATCTAATAACTTCTAGGGTTTAAATAAAGCATGTCACAAAGATGATTTCCCCTTATCGAATATAGACATGATTGTTGATCTTAGGTCATGATATGAAATGCTATCTCTCATGGATGGGTTCTTTGTTTATAATCAAATCAAACTAGCACCTGGAGATCTACATAAGACTGCATTCACATGCTTGGTGGGAACATACTACTGGAACGCCATGCCATTTCACTTGAAGAATGTACGAGCAACCTATTAAAGAGCAATGACAACAATATTTCATGACATGATGCATACTATAACGAAAGATTATGTCGATCACTTATTAGCAAAATTAGTTACCCAAGGTGGTCATCTAGATGTCTTTGCCAAAATCTTTAGCATAATGGAGTAATATAAGGTCAAACTAAATCCCAAGAAATGTGTCTTCAACATCACTTCGAGAATTTTTTTAGGATCTATTCTTTCTCACCAAGGGATTGAGGTAGATCTAACCAAGGTCAAAACTATCATGGGCATGCCCCCACCTTCCAATATAAGTTTGCTACAAAGTCTAAAGGAAAGTTGTGGTCTATTCAAAAATTTATTGCCTAGTTAGCAGATATGAGTCATCCATTTTAGCATTTTCTCTAGAAGGGAGTCCCTTTCAAATGGTTAGATCAATGCCAACAAGCATTTCGATTACTCAAAATACTATCTACTTTCCTCACTAGTATTAATGCCTCCTATTAAGGGAAAACCTTTACTATTGTATATCTTAGTGACTACCTCATCCTTGGGAGTCCTCTTGGCTCAACATGATGAAGGAAAGGAAAGGACAATTTATTACATCAACATTCTTCTAAATTGTGTCCAACATATATTTTCACAAATACTTATTCCATTAATCTTCCAAGGACCAGAATGTCCCAAAAATATCATTTTCTCACTCAAGAGCAAACAAGAGATAAACCACCATCCTTTAGCATACATAAGATCATCAAAATCACATCCACATTATTATCATACATCTAATCCTCATCTTAATATGCTATCATCATCATGCTTCTAATCCTCATCTTAGTGTGATATCATCATTATATCATTTTTGCTATCAAGCACATTATTAGCTTCATCACCTGCATCATACTAAATGTAGACATTAGACACCAAGAAGGCAAACATCTACAACACAAAGCATACGCAACCAACATCCATCTATATTCTATATATGACAAGTAGTGACAACAATTGCCACCATCTTCCTTACAAGTATGTGTTGCAACCTTATATTTTTCTTCAATGGATGACAAGGCAACCATCTACTACCTCTTGCTTCTTCAAATAGAATAAATGTATATTTTCTTGTAGACCTTTTTTTGTTAGTATATTTAATCTATTCTAAGAAAAAAATAATGTACACTAAAAAATACACCCATATCACTAGTTTCATGACAAATTAAGTAACGATCAAGAGTTTCCTTCAAGCACACAAACATTCTCTTTACACACACGTAGAATGTTGTATACTTATCTTTACCATGAACATACTTATAATGTTCACTATTTGGGCAACGAATAGACTGGCTTATACATTACATACATGAGAATTCCTACTACACCTGTTAAAGAATCTTCCTAATGTCCTTCAAATCCATTACACATTTCCTCTATTTAAGTCGTGATTTCTCATTTCTTATTCCCTATAGATATATCTCCATAATTAGAACATATTGACTAGATAACAAGTCTTTTGTGTCAAACTTACTAAAAAGGTAAGTTTAAGTTTTTGGATTAATGCTCTATTGTCTTCAATGATAATAATATCACCAATGTATATAACAATAATCAAAATATCATCATTTACCTATTTAAAATATACAATGATTGGCATCACTTCTTTCAAAACCTAATTCTAACACATATGTGTTAAGATTTTAGTTCCACATCTACAAGGGTTATCTTACCCATACAAAGACTTGTTTAACTTACAAACCATTTTCTTGTTATCTTTTCTCATGTATCCTTTGAGATATTCCATGAATAATTCCTCCTATAAGTTTCCACACAAGAATTTTGTATTGACATCTAACTTCACAATCTCTAAATCAAGTCTCATAGCAGAAGATAACAACTTTCTAATAGAACTCAACTTAGAAATAGGAGATCCATATACTTTGAACTTCTTCTTGAACACCCTTTTTCGGCCAATGAATTTTATATCATTAGGTAAATCAACTAAGTCCCAAGTCTTATACCTAGTGCTTCAATTGCATTGTCTCTCATTCGTAACATTATTCCAATAATTTTCTCTTTAAAAGTGAGAGCTTATTCCACAAAACTTGGCTCACCATTAATGCATGGGTATAGACACTAAAGACAAGTGTGACATTAATTTCAATAATCTTGAATTAATTAATTTAATCCTATGTATTTAAGACCACCTTCACATGTTGAGTTAGTATCATATAGAGCAAGATTAATTATTGCAAAAAGCCATACATGAAGCAAATTTGATCTACCATCAACAAATGAAATTTACATATCAAATTATTTTTCACTACTATTAGAACTAAATACCTAATCTTCATTACATAATTTTAAAATAACATTTTCAACTATCTTTAATTTAATTAAATTAAATTTAACTACACTTCAATTTATTTAGATAGCTGAATTTATGAAAAACGGTTTTTCCGTTACAAATTTATGTATAGAAAATTTTCCTCACAAGATGAAAGAGACTCAATACACTCGATTACTCAAAATTAATATCCAATTATTTGACATGGATTTACACAACCTAAACATCAGCGGGAACTGAGGGTCATTCCGGCCTTTTCAATAATTTAAAGTTGAAAAACAAGAAAGTCGGCGCAACGGAATCATTCGGTACTGGATTTCAATCCAGACAAATTTTGTTTGAATATCCAATCTGAGGTTTGTAAAAGCGGCGGTGTAACGTGGTTGTAAATGGGGCCCAAAATACAAAAGGAGGCCGTATATTAAAAGGAATTGGGGATTGATCACATCCAGGTCATATTCTCTTTTCCAACACATAACCACAAGGTGCACTTAAGTACTGTAGTGAGGGAGGGTTTCAGAAGCGCGCGCATCTTTCAGTTCTGTCTGCTCAGGTAATTAATAGTTTTTCTCAGATATGCACTTTGCATCATAGGTCCGCTGTATTTTTTTCCTTTTTATTCGTCGATGTTTTGCGGTTTATCTTTATATCGGTTCTCGCTGTTATATGCGATGGAGAGAAATAATTACAAATGCTTTGGTCTCACACCTGTGGAGAAAGAAAATATGTTTTGAGAGGCCGAGGTTTTCTGGTAATTGTCTTGTATGCTATGTTTCTTCATACCGCTGCCACTACTTTTTAATTTGGTATTAATGTAAAGTCGAGGTAGGGTTGTGGGTGCTTTTCGTTGCCGGCACTCTGCTTCTTCAGCGTAGAGTCTCTGCTTATCATCTGCTTTGGCGTTAACGTTAACTTAGAGTACGGGTCAGGATGCTTTCTTCACTCCAATGCTCTGTTTCTGGGGAAGGCACTCTCTGCTGATTATTTGCTTTGTCGTTAATGCAAAGTAGGAGTTAAGTTAGGACTCGTTTGTCATTACTAGTGCTCTGCTTTTTCAGACTGGATTCTGCTCATTTTCTGTTTTGGCATATAATTAGAGTCAAGAGTTAGAGTTAAGGTCCTTTTGCGAGTAAGACTTGGATACCTGCAGGTGTTACATGCTTAATGACGGCGGTAAGCTAAACAGGATAGGTGTGGAGTGCCAGGCCTTCTGGATCTTAATTTTCTTTCTTCTCCTCGAGTTGCACCAATCTATTTTGGATTACTCTGAACATAAATATATTTGTTTTGTTCTTAATGCTGTTGTGTACTGTCTTTTTAAACTGAAGAATACTTTAAACTGCAACCAGAGAGAAACTTCAAGAAACCATTTGAACATGTAACCAGAAAGAAAAGCCACAGGAAACCACTTGAATCTGTAATCAGAGAGACAAGCGTCAAGAAGCCACCTGAACTCTTAACCAAAGAGACGGACTTCAAGAAGCCAATTCAATCTATGTTATCAGGCAGAATTTCCAAAAGACAAATCTACAAGTGACAGTCATTGAGCTGATATGCAAGAACAAATACACTGTGGGTGCACTGATTATGCCAAGTACTCCTCAAACAATAATATCATTGTAAACAAAATGTAAGAGAAAAGACGTTGTAGACAGAGTATAAGATCTATATTTCGGGTCACTATGGGTAGGCAATTCATCCTGATAACATGAATTCAGAAGTCTTATATTCCAAGTTGTCACAGTTGAAATGAAGAACTCCCTTTCAATCTACATTTTTTTCTAGAAGCTTTTCTTTGCAACATTTGTGGACTATGGAAGTTTCCAATCCTTAATATCGTCATCATTATCAATCAAAATTGGTGATCCAATTAATATTCATCTTGGGCACATCTATTACAAGTTGAATATTGAAAATGTAGTTTATTGCAAAGCTGCATGGACACGGATACGGATACAGATACAGATACAGTATTGGATATGGATACAGTATTGGATATGGATATGGCTGGATACGATATTCATGAAAAACACGTACACATATATTTAACTCATTTTTCTAAGTTAATAGAGGAGATTTTCATTACTTTAAAAGCAATATAGACATAATTACTACATAAATAATTATAAGTTGATTTAACAATTTACAATATGCAAAGTATAATAGAATTGCATTGGAAGATAACCCAAAAAATGGGTCGCTGAAACAGAAAAGTATTTCATTTGTCTGCCTCATTTGGTGTAGGTTTTGTTTATACCAATTTTTAAGAAATTGTATGTTTGAAGATTTTTAAAATTAACTTTAGGAAGCTTTACGTTAGATTTTCAAAAATCAAATCACACAATTTCCAGCATGGTTGGAGAACTAAGGTTTTATGGCACGTGCACGTATGGTTCTGACATGTATCTGTGTCGTATTGGATCTGTATCCCTATTGGATACAGGGATATGCATGCCCAGGGAGGGTCATAGATGTATTTGGCTACTCTGAATAAACAGATTTCTATGAAATTCCTTGTAAGGCTGTCTACCTGGTTACTGAGTTTGTGTTTGTGCATGATGTTTAAGTTCTAGATGAAAGAAACACAGATATGTACTTTTGTACTTATGATTTGAATTTGAATGGTAGCCAAGACAATTTACTAATTGAGAGGAGGCAACTGAAAGAATTGTTGAATGAAACTAAGGATGGAGTAAACTTTTGACAAGTCTCCCTAGAATGCAAATTCAGATTAAGTCCTTATTTCTGCATCGGGAATTACATTACTTTGATTCTCTGATTTGGGTGTGCATCGTCAGGTAAGATGCATCTTTCAAGAAAATACGCTGGGTGAACTGATATTAGGCTTGCACGGTAGCTCACACAATTGGCTGCTGGTTTATGCATATTATTTATTGCATATAGTGGCTGGGTAGGTAGAATGGCAAATGGGTATCCACATATGTTTTTATGGGGAAGAGTTTCATATAAAATGAAGTCATTCCTCAACACCCTTGCTTTCTTTCATGTAAGATGGATTAGTTGCTTAATAATTTCAATAGTCTGGGAATTATTTAACTGTCTCTTTTCTTTAACATGATTTCCAAATCATACATGTATATATCTGATATTTGTTTTAGGAAACATTGTATAGTTTTCAGTTGCCTTGTTTTCTATTGTGGACGATTCTCAGTATTCATATGTAAATATGATTCAGAACTGTCTTCAACACAAATAATTTAGACAGGTGGAACTGTTGACTGAATAGTGTTCCAGTTCCAAAATGTTATAGTGAATCAGTAATTCACAAGAGGAAAAATTCTCTACGCAATTAAAAGTGACTTGACAGATTAACAATAATGAGAATCTAAGATGCCTTGGACCACATTTTTGACACACTGGAAACTTTACAAGAGGTTACTGACCTATTGGTGTGCATTTTATTACCCACCGAACATGAAATAAAATGTCCAAAGACACTCTATCCTCTCTTGAACAAAATCACTGAATATGCTAAGATTGCGAGAAGATCATATGGCGATTGCAAGGCTTCTTTTGTTTGGTCTTGACGTTTGGATAAGTTCAATGGGCGTTGTGATATGTTGGTAGTCACAAAGAGACTTACGCTTGGTTTGTTTGATTCACAATGAAAATTTAGACAATGAAGCTCTATTGTTTGGGTCTTGGATCATGGACTTCAAGAAAACTGAAAAGGAGATAAGGTTTAGAAGTTCTAATCTACTCCTAAGAATTCAAGAGACAGTATTGACTCAGTGAAACCAATTTCCACGCTTTGCATCACCACGCTAGGACAACTACACAAAGTGGGTGCAATCTTCAAGGGGTGTGCTTATAATTTTCACGTTATGAATAACTAACATCAAATCGAACAATATTTATCTAGACAAAAGTTAAGCATCCACAAAGTAAGCTCAGATTAACTTTACACAATGAACAAAAATCATCTGATCATCAAAAGTATGAGCAAAAGATTCACCATAAATCAATATTTATCAGATCTTGCATTTGTCTAACATACATGAAATAAAATCTAAACTATGATGAGGGGTAAGAACAATGCAAACTCCAAAATAAGAGAAGTAATCACCATCAATTCAAACAATGCGTAACTTATTACTTTGGTAGTCGTAAGCAACAATTTGCTTATCTCAACATGTTTTGCAACATGCTCCCATGTTTTACAAATGAGGGGCAAGCTCAATTTATAGGCTCTTCAATTACAATTCAATGGCCAGGATTGATTTCGAATCAATGATCGATATTACAAAATAAAATCCTAATTAGGGTTTGTTACAACTAAGTACCCTTCGACCAATGAGAAAATTACATTTGGGGACACTTGTCCTTCTGCTAAATATAAACCAACAATAAAATAGAAAGTTGTTGCATTGTGGAGTGTGCCCTCTAGAAGCTTCCATGGATAAGTTAGGTTCATTGAACCTAGTCATGTTGACTTGGAACAATTTGATTGGTTGGAAGATGATGTGGTGCCACCTCAACGTGTTGGATGTCCTCCTTGAATTCTCCAATTTGTGTCAATAAATTGTCTAAGTATGGAAATTTGTTTGGAATACTCTTCTTGTCTCCATTTGATTTTGATTTGGAGCTTGTCTTTAATTCTTCAAGAGATGAAATCCTTCAAGAGGCTGCCCTAATTGCTTCAATAGGTACGGGCTTGTAGATGAAATCCCCCAAGTGTCTGATTTTTTTTTTTTATATATTTTCACCAAGTCTGAGGACTTTTCTTTCTTGATGCCTTGAAATTCTTTCGAGTGCCTTGAATTTGGAGAAGAATTCCTCTATGCTTTTGCCACAATGGAGGAAATTGGAATTTTTTCCATGAACTATTCCTCATACTTAGCCAAATTTTGGCCATCTCTATGCTTGGACAAACCTTGCTTGTGGACTTGTCTTCAATTTTGAATTTGGCTTGAAACTTCATTTGTGCTTTCTGCGATGATCCCGCCTCAGCTGTCATCTATGATCCGCAAAACAAAAAAAAGATTGAGTTAGGATTCTAACTTTGAGTGTAAATTCGAAGTTTTGGCAATAAAGCGTGTCCTGATTTTTGGGATTTTAATTTTTACTTCAATTCCTCAACACTTAAGCTTTCAACAGGCTGCAAGCACTTAGGAATTTGGGAAAGCTTTAGGAAAGCTTGAAAAACGCAATCTGATTTGAAGGTTTGGGACTGAAATTTGTCCTTGATTAATCTGAAAATGAATAATTTAGTCCCAAAATCTGTGAATAAATGTTAAAATCAGACTTGAATATTGGTAAATGATGGGAAAATTTGACCAAGTTGTCAAAATCAGACTCATTTTTTGTGAAAACTCCACCCAAAAACTTGAAAAGCAAACTGAAAACTCAACAATTATGCTGCTTGATGCTGAAAATCTCGAACTTGCCCCCTTTTAAATACCTTAGAAAATTTTTGAACTGTTCCTGAGGCTCTGAAAAATGCTTTTAGAAAACCAGAAATATTCTCCTCTTCTAATATTTTGCTCTCCAAATTCAAACTGCTTGAATGAGAGAAATGAATGAATGATTTATTATAAGTAAAAACTCTTAAAGAGTTTGAATTCTGCAATTAGAAACTCAGTTCATCCTTTCCCAATTCGAACTTGGGTTGTTTCTATTTTCCTTTCATTCATCGAATCTAGTCACAAATCAAGTTGGGCATGGTTTTTTGTTAAATGATCTTGTTTCTTTATTGATTTCAGTCCCTTAAGAAAGTTTCCAATTTTAAATTTCAGTTGAACTCGGTCCTTCAAGAAATTTCTGATTTCATTTTTCAGTTGAGTTTAGTCTACTATGAAATTTCCAATTTCAATTTGAGTTCATGAATCAAACTCTATCTTTTCTTTTTCCAAATTTTGGAAACTTTCTAAAATTAGTTCCAAATCGGACTTTGCAAAAAGTATTCCCAGTGTTTGGTGAACTTTGTAAAACTTTCCAATCTTGTCCCAAAAACGGACTTTAAGAAAAACTTTCCTCATCATGAGCGGACTTTAAGAATTTCTTTCCTAAGGCAATTCGGAGTTTGAGAGTTTCTTTCCTTTTGTGTGGTAGACTTGGTCAAAAACATTCCTCATGAGCTGGCGAACTTCAACATTTTCTTTCCTTATGGCTGGTGGACTTTGGCAAACCTTTTCCTTTCTGTTTAGACTTCACAAATTTTCCTACCATAGCCAAGGTGGACTTTGTGAAAAACATTTCGGAGGCTGGGCGGAGTTGGTGGACTTCTTTCCTCACTGCAGGTGGAGTTGACAAAAACTCTTCCTCATTAGATTGAACTTCATAAAAAACATTCCTCACTCAAGGCGGAGTTTGAGAATTTCTTTCCTCATTTTCCAACGTAGCCTCTCCAAGGCTGGGTGGATTTTGCCATTTCTTTTCCTTGATGGAGCGGAGTTTAGGAAAAAAATTCCTAGTCATGGTGGACTTCATGGATTCTTTTTCTCCCTTTGCCGATCAAACTTAGCAATTAATTCTTGCTAGGCTGGGCGGACTTTAAAGAATCCTTTTCTCTTCCAAAATCGGACAACACCAAAATTATTCCTCAATGCGAATCAAACTTCACTAAAATTTTGCCTTTCATGATTTTGGATTTGAAAATCATTTTCTTTGTCATGCTTGCAAATCCTTTCAACTCTTCACAATTTTAGGAGATTGATGCCTTTTTGAATCAAATTTGGATTTTGGATGAGAATTTCTCATTATTTCCAACCCGGAGACACAAAACTTCATGATCTTGAGCAAACCAACCAAACCCTAGATTCCATTTTCCAAAAATAGAAAAAACAAGAATCCCTAAAAGATAGGAAAAACTTTCTAAAGATAGCCATTTTGTGGATTGTGCCCAAAGTGCCAAAAGCGAAAGGAAAAGCAAAAAAAGCAAAACTTTCCAAAAATAGAAAGTTGTCCAAATTGACACAAAACTTCATGATCTTGAGCAAACCAACCAAACCCTAGATTCCATTTTCCAAAAATAGAAAAAACAAGAATCCCTAAAAGATAGGAAAAACTTTCTAAAGATAGCCATTTGCAAAACTTTCCAAAAATAGAAAGTTGTCCAAATTGACCCAAATCAATTGCATTTTTCATCCTTTGGCCCCCTTAGGCACATTGATGGTGTCAAGACATTGTTCTGACCATGATTTCCTTAACTGACTTAATGACCACCTTAAAACTCTAATTCCTCATTGTAAAAAGACTGCTGATTAGCAGTTGCGATGCCAAGGCAAACCCTTAAGAAGCAAAAACAGGGGGTCTCCATTTGCAATGGGGCGATGTGTGAAAAGGTCACAACACGACCCAAGACTACTTTCTATAAGGAACTTGTGTGATTTAATTTCAAACTCTTTACAGCTATATTTTTTCTCCTCATCCTAGTGTTACAACTTACAAGACCTAAGTTGAATTTCGAGTAGGTACAGTGTGCAGAAACATCTCTTTAAAGGTCTTGTTGAAAATTTGGGTTACTCTATATTTTTGTTTTACTTGTAAAATCATATATCATGTACATAAATCTGGCTTATTTTTAACACTTGGAAAAAATTAGATATACATCTCCATGTATATATATATATATGTATGTATATGTGTAATAAGGTATATGCTGTTTGAAAATTTATTAGGACCATATGATTTGATTAAACTACAAGTTACTGTGAGAGACATGATGAGATATTTGAGAATACAAGGGATGCTTATAGTTTCCTAATAGGCTGATTTATTCAAGGTTGAAATACATGCAACCTTATTTGTGATTAGAAACAATTTGGTAACTTTATATATGGGCATGGACATGTTCAGTAGCAGTGAGAGCAGCTCTATGGGTGGAGGCAACTTCTTGGAGTTACAAGTGTAATGCTTTTTAGATAAAAAAGGAAATTTTAAAAGGAAGGAAATAGGAAATTAACAAGCATGAACTTATTTTTTTTGTTTCCTTGATGTCTTGTTTAAAGTATTATATCCAGTGGTATTCGTACTGTACATTTTCATTAAAATTTTCTTTTTTGCTGGGAGATACTTTTTTTTTTTATGTAAGTTTATGGATTAAGTCTTTGTTTCTGTCTTGTGGAATGGCATAACAACTATTGTACAATTACTTGTGACAGTTATTGGTGTGCGAAAATTAACTTTAATAGTAAGCTTGTTCCATGGAGGATGATAAGAGAGCAAGTGCTAAGGTTGAAGAAGGAGAAACACAAGATGTAAAAGAGAATGGACGAGTGTCAGAGTCAGAAAAATCTGTAAGTACTGAGTTGGATTTACCATCAGAACAATCTTCAAGGCGGCCATTCACTTCCCTCAGCCAGGAAGATTCAGACATGGCTCTTGCTCGGGCTTTGCAAGAACAGGTTATTTGATAGTCCCTCAATCAAAATTCTTTTCTCTATATGTGTCACCACATAGTTTTCATTTTGTTTGTTTAATGTGAAACACTATATTGCTTTAAATATTTGTTTACTGTATTTTTTCTTTTGTACTGTATGCTTCCACTGGGACTGTTGTCATTGTACCGTCATATGTTATACTACACTTATCCATTGAGGTTAACATTACAAAGGGCATTCACTTTGTCAAATATTCGAAACTATGCAGGAATCGTGCTGCTCATCAGAGAGCTTTTTTAATACTGCTCATTGATTTGAAATATATGCTGTATCAATTTTGATATTTTGAAGTATCTCTTTGTTCCTCACATTCTTTTTTTTTTCTTAAATTTTTTACTTATTTTTTTGGCCATGGTGCTTGTTATCTCTAATTTTTGTAGTTCAATCAAATTGAAAATACATTGATCAGGTTGGGGGCACAATACTGGCAAAAGATAGATGGAGGTTTTCTTTTTGTTCTTCTTGGAGGAATGAATCACTTTTATATTGAATTTTATAGTTTCTAGGGTTGTCTCAGTCCCGGAGAGGGAAAATCTAAAAATTTATTACCTAACTAAAAACTGAAATGGATACGATAATGTGTGTGACACAACACGACCTGCAGTGAATTCAATCTTGACTACTGCGAAGCATTGTAAGAACCGAAATACCTCAACTGCACATGGGATGCCAGCATCAGGTTTATAATGGAGCTGTAAAATGAGGATATAATTTATGAATACTGCAATTATGACTCATGGTGCAAAACCATTATCTATATATTGAAGAAAGCCATACAATATAAGTACAATATGGTGATTCCAAAAAATAGTAAATCCTATGCGGCAGAGAGGGGTTCAAGGGAAATTACAATAAGCTAGTAATGTTTGGCTTAGTAGTGATTAATGAAAACTCATACATGCATATAGAAATCCACTATTTCTTGTCTTTTACAGCTATTTGGTATTTTTTATAATAGACTCATTACTAGCTTTTACAAATGAGGTGCCATATATTTCTTCTGTTATATGAATGATATAAGCCTATGAGGATGTAGTAATATTACAATTTTTTTTTCTCTTGGTTTAATGTTAGGGTTTCAGTTTTAGAGTATGCCTAAAATTATTTATCAGGTAGCTGAGCATCATTTTTATATTTTCAAAGAAACCCAGTGAGAGTTTCTTGTTTTGAGGAGCATTATAATTTCTGGTGCCCTAGCTACTATGAAATCTGTGGTAGGTTCTACTGCCCATATAAAGATTTTGGTGTATCCCTTGTCACTTTTGTATGCTACACTTATCATAGGTGCTTGCTCCCTCTTCACGAGATCTCTAGGATCAGGCACAATTCTCTTTGTGGTAATCCTAGGCCTACTAGATTGATTATTTCTTTCTTTCAGCTCGTTACTGTTGTTGGAGGTTACTTTGGATGCTTTTGATTTGTATGTGAACAAGCATAGATTGCTAAGTGCTCTTTCTTGTGTTCTAGTATGGTTAGGTTTTTTGGACATTTGGTTCTCTCTAGTGGTTGTGTCTTTATATCATCTTGATGTTTGAGGCCCTCTTGCACATCCTTTCCACGATGCAATAGGCTCATATTACTAGCTTCTTCCTCCTTATCTATGTTTCTTTGACCTTGAACATGAGGGGCTTTTGTGCAACATTGACATTTGTCTAGGATTGTCTAGCTTGACCTTTTTAGCTCTAGACTTTCCTTGAAGAGCATTCTTGGGCTTTGTATTGTTATTCTCATTGTGATCAATGACATTGATGTTTGCTTCTCCAGTTTATCTTGGAATGCAAACCTTTTCTTGAAGAGCATTCTTAGGCTTTGCATTGTTATTCTCATTGTGATCAATGACATTGATCTTTACTTTTCTAGTGCATCTTGGAATGCAAACGCTTGTGGATTTTAGCTGCTCACCCCACCCCCCCTTTTATTGTACCCTAAGTGTTTTTTGTTTTTGTTTAGCCCTTGTTTTTTTGTTTGTTTTATGTCTATTGCCTTTTTTTTGCCCTATCCCTTTGCTATTGTACCTAATATACATTCCAATCTCGTTGATCTATTTTTGGTCATTTGTGGACGTTGATATGTTTTCTTTCTTTCTTTTTTATTTGTTTGCTTGAGCCAGACTTTAAGACGATATGAGCATGACAATTGATTTTATATTTTTGATATGTAAATGTCGACGTGGGGTTCACTCCCTTTGTATTAATCTTGTAAATATTCACAACAATGAAACTCATACACCTTTAGTTAGAGAAAAAATGGAAGTTAAACAACAATGCAAATTTAACAAAATAAGAACATTATACCTCCATTTGACCTTGTTGATGTGCTCCAATGTTGAATGAATGTGTAGTGAAGAAATGGAGGTGCTCTTTGCTTGAGATTACCTAATTTGGCAACATGTAAGTAACATGAATGATGGATGATGATGTCCTTTGGACATGCATTCTTAAATAGACTTCTCTAGTTGGACAAGAAAGCTAGAGATTGAATGATGAAATCAAGGACTAGGAGTAACTTGCCTTTTTGTAAAGGTGACTTACGTCACTTATTGTTACTAAAAGTTAGGAATGTTCAAGAATGAACTAGATTAATTTTATTAACTGAAAAAAGTTTACAATTTATAGAAGTTACAAAAGATTGTAGATATTTAATAAACCACCTACTTCTAACTACCTATTATTGCAGACATTTAAGATGTCTAACAACCAGTTACATATTGACCATTAACAATGATAATAAAAAATATTATTCTAACACCCTCCCTTAATGGTCAATCTGTTGAAAACATCAAGTTGCCCCCTGAATTTTACAACCTTATCCTGGTTCAAAGACTTGGTGAGAATATCCGTAGTCTGATCCGCTGTTGGAACATACTGCAACTGAACTGATCTGTCTTCTACCAGCTGGCGGATGTAATGATCAAGTCAGCCACTGAATATCAGCAACAATGGAAAAATAGATTCAATGAAATAATCTCATAACATGCTCTTGAAGGAAGACAAGGTTTGTTTATAAAGATTCCTCAAACACCAAATCAATCTCCACACTCAATGTGGGATAAATCCTCCTTTACTTTTAATTCCTCCTTAAGGCTTGATTACCCATAAAAAAACATATTAATAACATTTAAAATGTTATTTCATTAAGACTTAGGGAAAACATTTAATATTTTATTAAGATTGGCATTCATAATTAATTCCTCAAATGGCCCCCTTCCAATGATGACTTGACCCTCAACATAAGTGAAATTATAAAGTTAAATTATAACTTTATAATAAGCCACATTTAATATTAATTTGACCACTAAAATCTTCATAACTCCCAAAATACTCAACATTTTGATTTGTCGTCTGAAACAGAAGTTCATCCTGCTTTTCTGCATGTGACCAAATGCACTTTCTAAAAATAGAAAGGTCCCCTCTCAATGAGCTTCTGGCTTACTATACATAGTAAGTATGGCAAATGTATAGCAAATGGAGACCAAATGAAAGCCAACCCAATGCATACTGAATCCTAGAGTAGATGTCAACTGAATGAGACCCTCTACCCAACCTCATTAGCCTACGAGGGTCAGAATGATAGGCTAATCGTTCAAATATAACAAGCTAAAAAGGGGACATTACAAGGTGGACGAACTGAAGATAACATCTAAGGAGAATGCCTCATGATCTGGTTGACAGAGAGGAGATTATGTTCCATGCCTGGAACATAGTAGACATCAAGAAAAAGTAAATTTCTACCTCCCGAGTGAATCTGGACAGTGCCCTTACCAGCAATTGTGTACTCTTCTCCTCCTTCGAAGATCATTGAATCTGAGAATGGTTCAATTTTCGTGAACCAATCCCGATGATGAGTAAAATGCCGTGAAGCCCTAGAATCGATATACCAGGCAGAAGAGTGTACTGGATCTGCTGTGCGCTTAGCCATAAAAGCATAGAATGCAGATTCTTTCTGCTCTGAGTGTTCTGTGACATTTGCCTTTTGTTGAGACCCTCCCTGCTTCTTTTGTTCAGAAGCCAATCGAATTCAACACTCGACCTTCATGTGGCCGAACTTATGAGAATAATTTCACTGAACGTTCTTCTTCTTGTTGTCCTGAAAAGAACCAGAGCCTTTCGGTTGAGAAGATTGAGCCTTCCCTTTGTTCTTAGAAGAAGATTTGGCAGAGAATGCTTGCTTGGTGGAGGTGGAACTGGTATTACTTCGAAACTGTTGCCTCCAACGATCCTACTGCAAGAGCTTGTTACAAAGATTGAGAAATTTCAAATCAACATTTTTGGAAGTAATATTCAGCGTTTCAATGAAATGCTCATAGGATTTGGGCAAACTCTTCAGAGTGATGATGACCATGTCCTCTTCCTCCATTGTTCGGCCAATTGCCTCCAATTGATCATGAATGCCCTTAATCTTTGTCAGATGCTACTGTAAGGACACTTTTTCATCCATCATGACGGAAAAGAGCATGTTCTTGAGAAAGAACGCTCTGCTCTTGTTAGAGGTTTCATGAAGATCTTTTAAATGATCCCATATCTCCTTTGCAGTTTTTTCGGATGGTACCTGAGGTAGTTGCTTTGTTGTGACAGAGACTTTAATGAGCATGAGGGCTTCCTGGTTGCACTCATCTCATTTGTCTTGATCTTTTTCGGCAGTAGTTGGATGTGGAGACGTGCCCAAAACAATTGCATCAAGACATCGATACTCAAAGATTGTCAACATGCGCTGCTTCTAGGTGTTGTAGTTGCGGCCGTTGAATTTTTGATTGCCTTCGAGCATAATATTTGTCAGAGATGCCATCACATACCTCAAGGTCAATTTTAAATACAACCCAGTTAAGATCTTGAAAAACCTACCAAGAATCTAAAATGGGAATGCAAATCTGATGGCTCAAAAATTGAGGCACAAAAAATGATGCACCCATAAAAATCCGACGACAACCCAATTCAGCTCTCAAAAAACCCACCAAGAATCTGTAATCAATTTTTTTTTCGAGTTGAAACAAAGGGTTAAAACCCTAGCTGAAAATGCAGAAACCTTAGGCCGTAAACAATTTGCAGGTTTAATGCAGAAAACCTTTGTGCCCAAAATCACGTTTTTTTTGTCATGAAAATCTTACCGGTTACAGAATAAAAATGGCACCGAAAATACTCACGAGCTACAGTAATTTTTCAAACACGGGAACCAAAAAATCGTGGGTTGCAGGTTTTTTTTTTAAAACTATAAAAAAAAGCTTTCGCCCAGAATCGCGATTTTCAAACACGAAATTTCAGACAAGGGTAGGGGAAAAAAGCCTTCGAACAGACCCGCACGAAATGACAGGAGCCACAAAAAAACCTATTCGGGTTTTTTGAAAAAATTCCTTCAAAAAAAGTTCCACTAAAGAAGGATTTAGAATTATAAATTTTTTTCAAAAAAATTTGCCCAAGGCTTTGATACCATGTTCAGCAATGAACTAGATTAATTTTAATAACTGATTAAAGTTTACAATTTATAGAAGTTACAAAACACTGTAGATATTTAATAAACTACCTACTTCTAACTACCTATTACTGTAAACATTTAAGATGTCTAACAGCCAGTTACATATTGACCATTAATAATAATAATATAAAATATTATTCTAACAAGGAAATGAGCCTTAATTGTCCAAAAGTGATGTAAATCTTAATCAAATGAAATTATTGTATTTCATTATCCTCTGTAAGCGCATAAATACAAGGCTAGAGAGTTAGTAATGAGGTAATTATTGTTGAAGTTATAGATGTGATAGAGATTTAAGATTCATGTCATTTGTGGTTCTCTTCAATACTTTATGTCCCCTATGTTGTTGCTGTGTTCGTATGTTTGAAGTATTCGGATATTATTATGTTCGAGCTGTTCTGTTGATTCAAAGTTTTACCTGGGCATAACCATATCTTCTCCAACGTCTCTCAGCTTTTACGTATCGTAATCTTTTATATTATAATTGTCTTCGACTTGGTGGCTACCGTTACTCTTATTCTTCGTGTACCGCTTTGGTGGCTACTGTTTTCTATTCGAATTTCTTCTATCATATATTCTAATTCTATGGTGGTTGTCGGTGAATTGCCTATGTGGCTGTTGGTAATGTAACTGTTCCTATGTGGCTGTCGGTGACTTCTCCTCTATGCATTTGGTGAGCTAACACCTGGTGACTTGTCTTCACAAGTTCCTCCATGTATATGAGTAGTAATATCATAAGAATGAGGAAGTAAACAGCTGCTGTCCAAAACCAGAATTTTACTCTTCTCTTTGCTTCCTTTGGAAAATTCATCATTAATTGGTGTCATAGAAGTGGCTGCTATTACCTCATTATTTTCAGACATTTCCCCATCAGTTGAAGACACATAAACTTCATTTTCTTTATCCATACATTTGTGATTCAGCTCCCAAGGACCTTTACAAGTGAATGTCTTCTCATTTCATTCCTGCTCATGCTATGCTCCTGTTTGAATGTTTTCCCATGATCACTTGTAGGTTGAGAAATTTCCTTTTTCTTCGATTTCCCAAACATTCTAGAAATCCTTGTTTCGTTTCCGGATCATTCAATAAAGCTTGCAAGTTCCCTATCAAGTCAATAGTGGATTTGTCAAAATCCATCTTTCCCTCTGTACTTCCCCAATAGGATGGCGGGAAACCGCTTTGGTACCACTGAATGTCCCTGCTAATTTTCGGATATGAAATCCTAATATATTTCCCTAAGACATTTCAACAAACACTTGGCTGTCATGGTTTATCATGCTGTTCACAGTTTCAGTTAGACTTCAAGGACATTGTGAAACAATTTTTTAATGAAGGATGAGCCTCAACAATGATTGAATATCATAGAAATAATCCTAAACAACAACTACAACATATTAAGGGCAAATCGGGCTCATATATGTGTCATAACTCGCTGTCATTTAGTCAAACACTTGGTATACCTCTTCAGAATACTGTCTAATTAAGAAGCAGTCCTTACACTTATCCAATCCACATTGAGGTCATTACAACATGCATTTAGAGTACCATTATATGGACCGATTACAAGGACCAAGTCTCATAATTCTGAGGATTAAGGACTGATATAGACTCACAAATCTGTAACAAAGGGTATGGAATGCTAAGAACCTGATTTTAATGCCCCAGGTACTGCGATGAAGATGCAAGTCAGGATCCTCAATTATGATGTCTTCTAGGTGCAAGATCGAAGCCCACTATATGCCGTCCCTGCTGCTGCCAAAGGAAGTCTGAGAACCATGTATAATCTGCATCTAATGTCTTGTTATTCCTCCAAACAAATAGAACGTTCCTCCCAAATTTAGCGCCTTACTTCCAAAGGAGTCTCCAAGCTATTACAGTCAACCAATAGCTAAAATCAAGGGTTTTAAGGCCCACAACCTGCCTCAGATCTGTTTCTCAAAATAAATTGAAATGAACACCAAAATACCTCATAAACAATCTCAATCATATCGCCTCACCTCCTATGATTTTTAGAATCATTGCAAGTCAAAATCGATGCATGTAGAAGGTGACATGAACAAAAACATGGAGTCCAAGTTCTGGAACTGTGATAATGGCAGCTTTTTATATCCTCGATTTGCCTTCACAAAATAACAAGAGGTATCGCCTAGATGCCCAAATGAGATCGCTGTCTAGTAAAGCCCAAGGGATGCCTTCTCCAACACTAGGCGAATTCACAAAGTCTGCAAGTCTGAAGCATCTACCATGATCTGCTATAAAGTATCCTTATGCTCGATGTGAAAAGCTGAATGCTCTCCACTCTCTTCACAAATTTGTCTTCAAAGAAGACTTCACAAATTGAAATTAGGCACCAATGTAGATTCTGTCATGAATCTACTCCCAACAGAAGAAACTAGGGTTTCGTCCAGTCCTATCAATCTGTTGAAGGTTTGCATCCTCAGATTTTCAACCAATACCACGCATCAGTCATTTCATCATATCCAAATCTCCAATGTCCAATCTGCCTGATCATCAATCACCCTCTTCTATTTATCCTTTTCATAACCCATTATGAAATTCCTTCTAGAAGAGGGTAGGTACACTATATTATTTATTAAGTGACTTTTTAATTATTTTAATTTTATACTTTAGTCACTATTTAATTAAATTAATTAAATATAAAGTCACTTTTTAATTTTTAATTTATTTTAATGACTTTGTAAGAAATTAATTTAATTAATTTCTCCTTATTCCTCCACTTACCAAAAGGCCAAGTCTTCATGAAAGGCTAGGAAAAAGGGGACATTACAATCCTCCCCTCCTGAAATTGCTTGTCCCCAAGCAATCTCCACTGCTCAACAAAAACATCCTGAAGAATCATGCCACCTGGATCCCAAATGAAAAACTGTGTAATGTCTCTGTCAAAAAGTTCCTGTAACATCAATTGTAATTGCTGAATCAATACAATCACCTTATCACGTGCCACAGGAGTATAGGCCTCAACGTTGACAATAACCGGATCCCAACCCAATCCATCACTCCTACCTGTAAGAACCCTACTGGTTCTCTGCTTCTATACTGCTCTACTACTAAATGCCCTGTTTGAATTGGTTTTGGGTGTTTTGAATAGATATATTGTTTTTTTGTATTTTGAGGGTTTATTGAAAACAAATAATCTAAAACTGAAACTAATTACAATAATCTGAAAATTTTGAAACAACTGAACTACTGCTGTAATGTATCTTTGTTTCTCAATAGGATGGGAAAATACATTAATTTTTTAATAATAAAAATAATGGCAGCAACAACATGGAACCTGATTTTTATTTGATTCTTCTTTGCCTTCAACTGGAATTGAAGCATTTTACTATTCACGGGGTACTGTAGCGCGTCATTGTTCATGGGTACTATTCATGGGTACTGTTCACGTGTCACTGTTCACGCGCATTGTAGCAAATAACCATTCACAGCTGCACCTTATCTCTCCCTTATTTTGTGAATTCGATGAATACTGAAATAAATACTGTTGTAGCACAATCAGAACCTCTGTATGAGATTCTCTTAGAATTATCAAATTCACCAAGTATTTCACTGGCTCAAATGATGATCACATAGAAGAACTACGTTCTCCAATGGCAAAGCTGTAAACCCTTCTCAGAGTTCAAAATCACAATGATCAAATATCTTTTTCCTTTTTTTTTTCCTCTTTTCAAAAGCCTTATATACATTTCCCATGAAGGTTCGATTTTCTCCAATAAGGCATTAAATCAATTATTGATATTAAATGACATTTAATGATACAATATTTTCACTTTGTCATTTAATATTTCACCTTCGTAAAAGAGCCCCAATTAATTAATTAAATGGTCCCCTTTAATGATACTTGGACCTTTACTTAAGTTATAATATAAAATTATATTATAACTTAATAATATAAGCTCAAAACATTAATGTTTATTTAAACTAAATAAACATTAATATCTCCATTAATACTCAACATTTTTGAACGTCGTCTGAACTGGGAGCTAACATGATGAAGCTGCATATGATCATACCCCTTTACTAAAAATAGAAGGGGCCATCTCTAACATCTCAAACTTACTATAAATAGTAAGTATAGCAAATGAAGTCCAAATGATACCAAATGAAACCCAGATCGAAACACACTGAACTCTGGAGATGATACAAGCCTCGGAAGATGCTCTATCCATACTCATTAGCCTACGAGGGTCATAATGATAGGCTAATCACTCCAAAAAACCATGTCTGCTAAAATGGGGACATTACACTACCACATGTGATGAAGATGAAATAACTCCTCATATCATCATGAATCACCCATCCATGAAGGCTGACCATCAAGGAAATGTGGAAATGAACTCCCACATGCCAATAAAGCAACACAAACGGCCACCCTACCTTGCTTAGATAATTCAGATCAGCAACGTGAATGATGTCACAAATGTCAACATACCAATGTAATCCAAAGAAATCCATCTCATACTCATTGCCCAACGAATAGGTATGTCCCCACACTCTTCTGTGCCACTGAATAGCTGGTGTAGACCATGCCAAATCTGAAAGTGCTTTGGAAAACAAAACACGACAGCCACTAACCCAGGCAGAATCAAGGAAAATCAAATCACCAATCAACAAGCAGTTAGCTGCCATCTCATATGAATCCAAAGAGGGATACAACTATTGAATAGCTGATCCACTATAAGTGTCATCACAAAAATCTCCATCACCTTCAAAATTAGTCAAGCTTTGTCTATCATGAATGTGTTGAAGATGGAGCTTGGTTTGTTGAGCTAACAATTTGGCTTGTTTTGTCCTTTCTAGGCATCCATCAATCAACCTTTGGGATTGCTCCATATCAGCTGCTCCAAAGTGCCTGAAACTTATCTAGAAATGAGATGCATCTCCAAAATCTTTATGTCCTCCACTTGCATCATGTGTACTAACAATAGTACTTCCTTTACCACAATCAAAGGTTCCCATATCATGAAAAAGTGAAGACATACTACTGCTGTTCATGCATAGGAAATAAGGACTGATGTTAACTTGTTTGTCCTTGCCTTCGAAATCTCCATATGACAATGTGGTTACCTTATGATGAAATAAAGTATGACTGCTGTGATAAAAATCAGAGTCTTACCATTGAGTACCGTATTCGCCCTTTCCAATTACCTCTTCAATGCAAGTTCATCCTCTTTACTTGTAGATTCATCTTCACCAATTCTTCCATGTGTAAGGGCTGTAATCTCATGAATAGCATGGAACATAATGCTGCTATCCTCAAACAAATCGGTGATGATATCATGCCATTGCGAAGTGTGTCCTTCGTCATGTGTAATCAAAACATTAGTGGCTGCTCTACTATGAAGAGGGTCAATTTCCACATCTACCCAAGTCTGATATAGAAAATCAGAATGCTCATAATTTAAATTCATCCCTCCAAACTCATCTCTAACTCCTAATTCTTGAGTACCATCTAGAGATGATTCCAAGGTATCATCATTCTCATGATGAAGTGAAGATATGTGTCTGCTGTCATCAGCATACCTGTCATTTTCTTCAAGCTTCACAAGTGCATCTCTATTGGAATTTTCACCCTCAACACTAGCATTTGGTGAGCTAACACTTGGTGACTTGTCTTCACAAGTTCCTCCATGTATATGAGTAGCAATCTCATAAGAATGAGGAAGTAAACAACTGCTGTCCAAAATCAGAATTTTACCCTTCTCCTCTTTGCTTCCTTTGGAAAATTCATCATTAATTGGTGTCATAGAAGTGGCTGCTATTACTTCGTTATTTTTAGACATTTCCCCATTAGTTGAAAACACATGAACTTCATTTTCTTTATCCATACATTTGTGATTCAGCTCCCACGGACCTTTACAAGTGAAGCATAGACCTTGTTTTCTCATTTCATTCCTACTCATACTATGCTCCTGTTTGAATGTTTTCCCATGATCACTTGTAGGCTGAGAAATTTCTTTTTTCTTCGATTTCCCAAACATTCCTAGAAATCCCTGTTTTGTTTCTGGATCATTCAACAAAGCTTGCAAGTTCCTTATCAAATCAATAGTAGATTTGTCGAAATCCATCTTTCCCTCTATACTTCCCCAATAGGATGGCGGGAAACCGCTTTGGTACCACTGAATGTCCTTGCTAATTTTCGGATATGAAATCCTAATATATTTCCCTAAGACATTTCAACAAACACTTGGCTGTCATGGTTTATCATGCTGTTCACAGTTTCAGTTAGACTTCAAGGACATTGTGAAACAATTTTTTAATGAAGGATGAGCCTCAACAATGATTGAATATCATAGAAATAATCCTAAACAACAACTACAACATATTAAGGGCAGATCGGGCTCATATATGTGTCATAACTCGCTGTCATTTAGTCAAACACTTGGCATACCTCTTCAGAATACTGTCTAATTAAGAAGCAGTCCTTACACTTATCCAATCCACATTGAGGTCATTACAACATGCATTTAGAGTACCATTATATGGACCGATTACAAGGACCAAGTCTCATAATTCTGAGGATTAAGGACTGATATAGACTCACAAATCTGTAACAAAGGGGATGGAATGCTAAGAACCTGATTTTAATGTCCCAGGTACTGCGATGAAGATGCAAGTCAGGATCCTCAATTATGATGTCTTCTAGGTGCAAGATCGAAGCCCACTATATGCCGTCCCTGCTGCTGCCAAAGGAAGTCTGAGAACCATGTATAATCTGCATCTAATGTCTTGTTATTCCTCCAAACAAATCGAACCTTCCTCCCAAATGTAGCGCCTTACTTCCAAAGGAGTCTCCAGCTATTACAGTCAACCAATAGCTAAAATCAATGGTCTTAAGGCCCACGACCTGCCTCAGATCTGATTCTCAAAATAAATTGAAATGAAAACCAAAATACCTCATAAACAGTCTCAATCATATCGCCTCACCTCCTATGATTTTTAGAATCATTGCAAGTCAAAATCGATGCATGTAGAAGGTGACATGAACAAAAACGTGGAGTCCAAGTTCTGCAACTGTGATAATGGCAGCCTTTTATATATTCGATTTGCCTTCACAAAATAACAAGAGGTATCGCCTAGATGCCCAAATGAGATCACTGTCTAGTAAAGCCCGAAGGGATGCCTTCTCCAACACTAGGCGAATTCACAAGGTCTGCAAGTTTGAAGCATCTACCATGATCTGCTATAAAGTCTCCTTATGCTCGATGTGAAAAGCTGAATGCTCTCTACTCTCTTCTCACAAATTTGTCTTCAAAGAAGACTTCACAAATTAGGCACCAATGTAGATCGCGTCACGAACCTACTCCCAAAAGAAGAAACTAGGGTTTCGTCCAGTCCTATCAATCTGCTGAAGGGTTGCGTCCTCAAAGATTCAACTAATGCCACGTATCAGTCATTTCATCATCTCCAATCTCCAATCTGCCTGATCATCAATCATCCTCTTCTATTTATCCTTTTCATAACCCATCATTAGATTCCTTCTAGAAGAGGGTAGGTACACTTTATTATTTATTAAGTGACTTTTTAATTATTTTAATTTTATACTTTAGTCACTATTTAATTAAATTAATTAAATAGTCACTTTTTAATTTTAAATTTATTTTAATGACTTTATAAGAAATTAATTTAATTAATTTCTTCTTATTCCTCCACTTAGCCAAAAGGCTAAGTCTTCATGAAAGGCTAGGAAAAAGGGAACATTACATAAAAGCATTCACATGTTAACATTGTAGCGTTCATTATTGAATGCAATAAATATGAATTATTAGTTTCTTGCTCTCTGTGTGTGTCATGTGCATTAATTATCTTTGCAAAAAAATCAAAGAAAGCACATAAGTCAGAGAAAACAAAACAAAATTACATCAGCACAGATTAGAGGAGACTTGGGGTCTCTACAAGCTATGAACCAATGGGGCACATTTTTGATGGACCTCGTCCTCAAAGATGGTTTTTGCCATTGTGCACGCATGACATCTCCACCCTGTCACTCCGTTGCACATGCATGGTAGCTCACCCTTATATCTCCTTTACCTCACTCAAGCGAAACCTTATCTCTCCATCACTACTCGCAGGCGTCACCTTATCTCTCCACGGTGTTAGTGCCCTCTCCTTATAAACTCCCATCCATCGCACGTCACTTCCGGTAGTGGTTCCCTCCACATCATCATTTGTCTCCATGCTGCCAGCGTGTGCCTTGTCGGGGGTGCCTGCAGGATGAAAGGCACAAGTTTTGAACCCGTGACCATCCTATCATAGGGCTCGTGGCTTACCGTCACGCTACAAGGTCATCCCATTAATATTTTATTATTTTATTAGTATTTAATTAAATTAATTAATGTTTATTATTTGAATATTTTATTTATTTTTTTGACAACTTAATAAAAATCAGTTTAATTAATTGTTGCTTAAAAATTGGGGACATTACAATCCATTGCTTCAAAGATTCAAGCAACCCATCTATAAAAAGTACAATGAGTTTCCTCTTAGAAATCAGCAACATATGCATCTATTGAACTCCATTGTTCCAATTGCGCTAATTCCTTAAGATGTAGCTTTGGATTCTTCTTGTCAAATCCCTCGATGAAGTTCTTAGTGAACTCCACATAGGATGTGATCTGTGCATGTCCCATGGTGAGCATACCATGATGGTACCACTCATGAGCAACCCCGTCTAAGTTCACAACATCATAATTTTTATACTCTTCTTCAGGCATAGGGTTAAGACTGAAATACATGTCCACTTTTTGGACCCATGCTCTCATTGATGTCTTATCGAAATTTTGAATACATCAAAATAGGGTACGCTAAGTATCCCAACCTTTCTGTGCAAGTCGTTATGTTGTTCCCTATTGTCCTTGTTAGGCATATCATGCTGAAAATTTGGTCTTGCCTCAATCCAATTTTGTCTAAGCTCGTTCTGTACTTCAACCAATGTAATTTTATTCCTTGCTAGAGTTTCCACTCTAGGTGGATTTTCGTCATGAGCCTAAAATTTTACTTCATTTGACAAAATGATGTTTTAGATTGCTTGAGTGTCTTTACAAAGTCCGTCTTTCATTTTCTCAAAATTTTCCATACTAGGCCATTTTCTAAGGCTGACAATACTTTTCGAAGTTAGCAAAACTTGTCAAATTGCTGACAAAGTTAGCAAAAGTACACAAAGTGCCAACAAAGCTAGCAAAAGTACATAAAGTCCTGACAAAGGAGAACATTCCTTCCAAAGGCAAAAGAAAAAGAGATGAAACTTGAGAGGCAGAAAACTAAATATGATAGAGAGTCGAGTGGTTAGCAGAACCAAACAAATTGCTGACAAAGAAGAAAAGGAAGAGAGAAGTGAAGCATGAAGAAAGTGAGAAACTGTAACTTAAGAAAGTTTGCGAACTCATTCATATGGCCGAAAAAGTTAGCAAAATGATTTAAATTGTTGATGCTGCTACAGAAGTACGGAATGCATTAATGGCTGACATAGAGGTAGATGGATAATTAATGATAGACTTCATATTTTAAAAGTTCCCTACATTTTTTTAAAAAAGGGACATTTTATTTTAAATGCAGAAGACTTTTAAAATTCATTCTTTTAAAAGAATCAGTTACGTAACATTGGCAGTTATGAGTATGTATTCAAGAGACTACTGGGGGTCCTGATTTGGCTGATCCCCATTGTACTTTGATACAAGAGTGAGAATCAATCAGAGCAAGGCCAAGAAAGTTTGATGTTTCCTTTAAGAATTCATTTGTCTTTGTACATGTGGAATGGATCCTCCCACCCCCAAGTCTGAGAAAAATCTTACCAAAACCCACCAGTCTGAACAGCTCCATGTTGACATGGCACCAGATACAGCCTTGCAGCATTTTACAGTTGGAACCCTAGCCTTCTTCCACAATGCAGCGTCAGAGCAGCTTATTTATTTATTTTAGTTTGATGATATTTTTAAGCACAGGTAATCAGTTGATATTCGTCGAATAAACTGCAACAATTTTAATGATATGAGATGCATAAAAGGATAAATGAAATTGGCAAAGTTCAAAACGTTTATGTTAGGCAACAATTTTTTTTACTGATTTTCATGAAATAGGCTGCAGTCTAATAAATTAACGACTTGAAACAACAAAATTTGATCCACAAACTTATTACTCACCTTTGTTGGGCTTATCCTAACAAATACAATTTCTGCAGAGATTCATCATTGTAATATTTGCTCTGTTTTTGTTAAACAATCCTTTTCTTTTCATCTTTAATTGGATATTCAGAATCCATATTATGTCTCTATTGTTTTTTCTTTACTGTTTGTTTGGCTATAAGGACTTTTTCAATTGCTTCTGTGTCTGATGAGCTGAATATTTCAGGAACGGGCATATATGCTGCTCCAAATGAATGCAGAATCTAGTGACCATGAAACATCTGGAAGTGGCAGTTATGAACATGAAGACTATATCAATGATGGTGGTGAGAATGAAGAGTTTGATGCCATTGCTGATGAACTTGAGGCCCATGCATTGGTTGATGATCCAAATGAAGAGATCGATCCTTCATTATTTGATAGCGATGAAGCTTATGCAAGGGCACTTCAGGATGCTGAAGACCGTGAAATGACTGCCCGTATGATGGCTTTGGCTAATCAGTGTAAGCTTATGCAGTATCAAGTTGATTTAGAACATTTTGTGATTTGAAGTAGTTGATTCTAGCTATACATATAGACACACCCACACACACTCATGCATGTGTATGCACGCATGCACACACACGCACACACACACTCAACACTCAGACACACATGTATTTATATATTATTATATTTATCCTTGCACAATTTTGAATGCTATTTTCTGAAGAAAATTTGTTTCAGGGGAGGAAGATGATAATGAAGACAATGATGGAAGCTCTCAGGTACAATAATTTGTAGGATGACTGGTTAGACTTGATGTATGAATTTTATTTATTGATGTTTTGTTGAAATGTACACCTTATGCTGATATGCATCAATAGATATTGTAAGTACTTAAAAAAAGAATTTGGACATTATATAGAAGGAATAGAGGTGGTAGTATTTACATGCATAAACATGTATTTCAAAAGGCAACTTCTAATATGTTAGATCAGCATCTGTGGGAGGGAATTTTAGCTTAAACCGGCTAGTTGGATTGCAGAAATGTCATATACAACAATGGAATAGGTAATCACTGAACACCATGTGACATGATTCTAAGCTTAAAAAGAACAAAGGAAATCAAACATAAAGAAAAATGGCTGGCAAAGTACAAAATCTTTATATGATACCTCCTATATAGGAAACAATCTCTGTGAATATTCATGATAAATGCTGACACTTTATTCACAGTTAATGTTGTATTAATCTGGTGCCTGAACTCAAAATGCAATTGCTCTGTAGTCATATTTAATGTGGTATTAATCTAGTGCCTGAACTCAAGGGGATGCATTTTTAGGATTAAATGAATGTATTGAAAGTCATAGCTATGTGCTGATGATCCATAGGGATTAGTATCAGTTAACTTTATCCAACCAGAGATCAAATACTTTTGCATGGGTGGCAGTTTCGTCATTTTTAGTTGTAGTTTTGTTTGCTTTCTAGCAGTTTTGTATTATCATGATTTTTCCTCTTGTGGCATGGTGTTCCTTTCGCCATTTAGTGGTTTTATCCTGATTTCTAAAATATATGTTAGTTTTGTAAGTTTAAAATAAGTAGAGTAATGACAGAAAACAAAGTTTTACAGTTGATTGGAAATTCTTTATTGCATGAAAGGACACTCCCAAAGTTCATACAATTAAGAGATACAAACCCAGTGGTAAGAACTGAGTTTGATAGGAAGAGTTAGTGAGTTTAATAATTGTAGGTGAAAACATTGTGGTGGAAAGAGTGGCTTGAATGAGAATATTAGTTTTGTAATCTCCTAATTTTAAAAACTAGCATGCAATTTTTGTATTAGATCTAACATGTGTCTATAAGGGAAACCTCATTGAGGCATTACACAAGTCTTAGGTAGAATAGCTTTGTTCAAAACTTAAGCAACTTCCCATTTGGTCCATCACTGTGATGTCCCCTTTTCAGAAGTAAAATAATTGGGGGATCTGTGTTTTTTTTATTTATTTCCTGTAGGTCAAGGAATAAAGTTAGGGAAATATTTTAATAATAATGTTGTGATAATATTGTTTTGAAACAACTTGTCATGGGTTTATTGGTTTTGATTTTCAGTAACAGCAGTGAGAAGCTTTATCATTTTTTTGATAGCTTTAGAATATAGTCTTGTGTGGTCACTTTTATTACGAGTTTTCATGATCCACTTTGACAAATTCACTTAGGATTTGCGGTTGGCCTTGTTTGTTGGAGAACACTATTTGTAGAATTGGGATTGCTTACTTGATTCAACCTTCAAGATGGGTGCATTTTTAAGCATTTAACATGTCTCTTGGGGATTTGAACGCCGGTCTCCATTATGAAAGCCTTGATTGTTTATCATTTGTGCTTCGCCTATTTATCTTTTGCACCCATGCTCTAGCGGAAAACTTATCACTCATATCAAAATGTGCTAGAGTAATCTTTCCAAGGGCTCGCTGATAATCTTGTGTAGCAAAAGGGCAGTTATCATATCTTCCACCTCTCTTCTTTTGGTTCATAAACTAGTCAAAGGTGAGGATATTCCGGATCTTTGCAGGGAGAGAAGCATACTCCATGTAACTATTCCTTATTTCATTCACTGTTGATATCTCAACTTCAGCTTGAGGCAATCCCTTGGGTAGGGAGACGGGTTGCAAAGGTCTTGATATTGACCCTCTAGGTGTTCCTCCATTGTTGCTTCCATGGTTACTCCCGTTTCCATTTCCTCCAAGGTTATTATAAGTGCTAGCTTCAGGTCCATTAGTGGGCTGATCAGGAGTCCCACCATAATTCTGATTAAGTTCGGCCAGCAACTGGGACATCATGTCCATCATGGTTTCAAGCTTTCTTTCCACTCTAGCATAAGGAGCCTCATTCTGTTCTGTAGTTCTCTTGGCCATAGAATCAGCTGAATCAATTGCTTTCTCTTTGTTTCTCAAAACCTCTGAAAAGGTCTCTTCAACTGACACTGCAAGAATATGATACTGTTGTCTTCTTTGTTCTCTGTCACTCATGGAGAACTCTGATCACTCTGAATTCACATGCTGGCAGGAAAACCAACTCTGATACCACTGTAATATCCCCCTTAATTTTTCCCAAATTTTTTCCACAACAAGATTCACGCGTTAAGGTTAGAATAATCAAACTTGTGCAGAAAGGGAATGCTGAAAGTAACCCTTTCACTTTCTAATCATCGAGAGCCCAGCATGGGAGGGTGAGAGCATACAGTGTCAAGGGGATCGTTAGCTCAAATAACTGCTGGAAATGAAATCTCAAATACAATATTGGGCGGCAAGCCAACCCCTTCAGCTTATCCAGCGGGTGTAAGAACTTCTACAGCAGTGTGGCGGTGCAACCAGCCAATTAGAATATTACAAATTGTAAGAACAACAGTCACTTGACCGCTTATTCAGCGGGAGGACTAGAAATGAAATAGCAATCAACTCTACCGCTTACTCAGTGGGAGGACTGAAAATGAGATTACAAATCAACTCTACCGCTTATGTAGCGGGAGGACAGTATTACAATATTCAAAACAGGCGGCAAAGCCAACCTCTTCCACTTATGCAGTGGAACTAAGAGCAATAATCCAATCAGATAACTGTTAGTACTACTAACCAGCTTTACAATGCACAATATGGATTACAATTTAAGAGAAATCACTATTCCAAAGATAGGCGGCAAGGTCAACCTCTTCCACTTATGCAGTGGGACAAGAAAGACCAATAGAAACTGTTGTTAGTACTACTACCAACATTACAATATGAATCATAGCATATAAGAGTGATGAACCAAGTGCAATAACATGACCAACAACTGCAAATGAAACCAAGTCCTTTCTCTTCACACCAATGAACTCACACACCCCAAAACCAACTCCAAACACCAAAAACTTTAATTCTGATACACTCCCAGCACGCTGAAAACACAGAGACCAGCAACACCAAATCCCACTCAAGCACTCACAACTCACCCAATTCTTAACCAAATGACACAAAACTAAAAGCAAATGATCACTAGGAGGTAGGCGATCATTCCTAGGATAACAAAACATGGCAAACCGACCCCAATAATTTATGCACGCATTCCAAAGCGCTCAGCCACATGGTACGACCAGCTAAGCTACGATTTTGCAAAAATAAAATCCAAAGCACCATTTTAAGCTCTATAAACTTGCAAAATGAATCACCTAAACCAAAAAGAAAGATAGATTAAATACCCAAAATGAGGAGAATAACACATTGAGAATAACACATTGAGACCTGCGACCCAAACAACAAGAACACACTACATAACTCCCAAAAATCAGAAATCTAATATATAAATTTGCAACATTATCTTCGATCCACTCCTCTGAATGAAGAGCAGTCTCTGGCTCGACTAGTTGTTGTATTGCAAGCAAGAAATCAAGCTATGGCTAGGAGGTAAGCATTCCCTGAAGCTTTCACTCTGCATTTCGGCACCATTTCATGATAAAATTTCTTGGATACCAAAAACAAGAGCCCAATACTCTTATTTATAGACTTTGTGTCTCCAAATTCAAATTCACATTCCCTCCAAATGAACGTCAAACCCGGATGCACATTCACTTCACATTATTTTGAAATTACATTTCATTTCTCCTTTCTCCAAATCGACCTTCTCATAGGAGCAAATATACTTTATAAAAATGACAATAAAATCATAATGTGGCATCCAAGGTAGATAAGTGAAATATATTATAAATTTAACTTATTTCTCCATAAGGCGTCCATTTTGCCTTATTAATATTTCACTTTATAAAGTATTTTTCCTCGACAATAAATCTCCCAATATATAATTAAGGGAATGACTTAGATATCAATATAACTTAAGCAATCCCTTTAAAACAAATCGTCCAACCTTTGCCTTAAGTTATAATTTAATTTAAAACACTATTTTTCATCAAATATTGAACCTGCCAAAACAAGCTCTAAGGATATGGGGAAACAAGCTGAGAGAAAATCCCTGCTAGAATGTAATGTCCCCATTTTAGCAGACTTGGATTTTGTGAGATTAGCCTATTATCCTGACCCTCGTAGGCTAATGTGTTGGATAGAGGGTCTTTTGAGGATTGGTATCATCTCCAGTGTTTTGAGTGCTTCAGTCTGGTCTTCGTTTGGCATCATTTGGACATCATTTGCTCTACTTCCTATTTTTAGTAAGTCTTGGGATGTTAGAGATGGACCCCTGCTTTTTTTAGTAAAGGGGGTATGGTCATATGCAACTTCATCATGTTAGCTCCCAGTTCAGACGACGTTCAAAAATGTTGAATATTAATGGAGATATTAATGTTTATTTAGTTTAAATAAACATTAATTTTTTGAGTTATATTATTAAGTTATAATATAATTTTATATTATAACTTAAGTAAGGGTCCAAGTATCATTAAAGGGGACCATTTAATTAATTAATTGTGGCTTTTTTACCAAGGTGAAATATTAAATGACAAAGTGAAAATATTATATCATTAACTGTCATTTAATATCATTAATTGATTTAATGCTTTATTGGAGAAAATCGAACCTTCATGGGAAATATATATAAGGCTTTTTGAAAAGAAGAGAAGGGGGAATTGATTATGTGTGATTGGAGTTTTTGATTGAAGTTTCTCTGAAGCATTGAAGTGTAGAATACCAAGGGTTTCTGCAGGATTCAAGGCTTGTCGGCATTGGAGAGCGTGGCTTCTTCATTGTAACAGCATATAGAGGGTGTGCAATATGATCTGATTATGCTTGTGAGAGTTGGCTTCATTCAGAAGTCAATATTGAGCTGACTGGAGGGTTTATTTCAGATTTTGTTTGCAAATTGAAAGAGACTATAGTGCGCATGAACAGTGCGCTACAGTGCCGTAAACAGTGCGCATGAACAGTGCGCTATAGTGTCGTGAACAGTGCGCTATAGTGCCATGAACAGTGCGCTACAGTAGTTTGAATTCTATAGAAGGGGATTTAGAAAGGTTGAACAGCTATATATATTTGACAAGGGCTTTGCGTATGAAGAGAATCAAACCAATATATCAAGGCAGCCATTGAAATTCCAGGTTTTCTATCTATGGTCATTGTATTAGAAAATCATTACTTCATTGCATCATTTTCTATTATGATTATATCATGAAATACTTGGAGGTTGCATATGTTTAATGGATATATAAGTTGCATATTCCACATTCATGGTAACATTCAACATCGATCAGCCACTTAGCTTTCATGCCAATTGTTTGCTTAAATGCCTAATGGCTGTAGGTATACATTGGGATGCATGACAAGTGTTTGTCTTAATGTCAACTAGTTGTACTAGTTAATTTCAGTCATTACATGTGTGTGTAAAGGTCTAAAACAGCTAGTATATCATTTCTATAACAACTTTGCATTGTTAGAAGCTTTCCATAACTTCATTTGCAGCCTACAAACCCAAAGAAGACAAATAAAGAATTCACTACAGTGGTTTCAAACATTGTATGCCAAGTGTTTGACAATATTCCTTGGGGTTCAAATAAGCGAAACAGGGTCAGATTAGCCAAGGGATATTACATAGAAATAGTCACTTAACTGAGCTGAGGAACCCTTGCAAAGAATAGCACCAAAAAATGCTAGAAGACCAACTGCTCAAATTGACCTGCCGAAAATAGCCATCTGAATAGGCCCGTTGACATCTTGCTAAAAATAGAACTGCTAAAAATAGCAAGTGTTTCCAAAGTGATTTTAACCACATTCTGAGCAGTCGCCGCACTTACTAAAAATAGTAAGTCTGGAAAAAGTCACCCGATGCAGATGCGTGTTGAACCATCCTGAAGCTCTCTGAAAACCCAGAAGGAATCTAGAATCCTTAATGTCAAACTCCCACATACACCCCCTGAAAACACCAAAAAATCCTCCTAGAAAATAGGGAACCCTAAGTTTTGCTCCCATCTAGCCTACGGGCCTTCGAAATAGGCTAATGGCCAACTGGAGTAATCACTGCGGAGAAGGGGATATTACACTCTCTCATGCCCCCTTGACCTATAATTTTCATTTGTAGATATTCATATAGTTTCTTTCATAAGTAATTGCATATTTTCTGATATTATTTTTCCTGTTGATTTTTTTATGCCTTCTAGGGAGTTAAGATAATTTCATTTGCTTAAATATATAGCTATAATTATGAAAAAACATGGTTAGAATATCTAAGCTGGTAGTAGTTGTGTCTGAAACACAAAACCAGATATATATGCTATTTTTGACACACTGAGTGGTAGACTATTAAATATACTGTATTATAGAACATGCATCTGTCATAATTTAGTTTGACGATGGTTGAGCATTGAGGATACAATATATATTGCTTTCAAAATTTGTGTATTTTTTGTATTTCTGGTTAAAAATGATGTTGGTTATGCTATTTCTAGCTTTTCTACATGCACTATAGGTCCTTTTCCTAATCGTGTGAGCTAGGTTAACCTGAAATTTTTTAATTTCTTATTTTCCACACTTGCTTTTTCAGGATGATCGATGGCAAGATGTTGATCCGGACAATATGTTGTATGAGGTAGTTTGCTTTTGTGTTATATGCTTTGTGTGTCCAAACAAGATATAAATAATCTTGGGTAAGTTGAGTGTCAGGAACTTCTGGCAATGCTTTATAGTTGTTTAGCTTATGTCTATAACTTATGTCTGGCAGGAACTAGTGGCACTAGGTGAAGTGGTTGGGACTGAAAGCAAAGGTCTTGAGCCAGATGCAATCTCTTCTTTACCCTTGTCCAAATATGTTCAACAAAGTCCAAGTTCAAGCAACTGTGAGCAGTAAGAATTTTTCCAGAGTCATGCATTTTTAAATAACATTGTGGTTCTAGTTTGACCTAACCTGAGCATCTTTTCTTTGCTTTTCAGAGTAGAAAAAGATTTTGGGTGAAAAATTGTTGTTTGCAGATATGACTGGATAATGTCAATTGATTCTATTTACCTAAAGCTATAAATGTGTTTTAGTTACCAGATTCCCAACAAGCTTTGTTATTTCCTATGAGAGAATGAAAATAGTGAGAAAAAATCAATGCAAGAAATGCTGGGGCAAGATGTTGGTTCTTAATTTGCAAGCAACTTTGGTGATAGATTTGTATCATAAAAGAGTGGAATATGGTTTGCAATTCTGTGGAATGATTTCAATGGTTATAATTCATGAAATTATCTGGAATGCGATTTTCAATTCTGTAAGAATGATTTCAATGTTCATAATTCATGAAATTATATGGAATGCAATTTTCAATTCTGTAAGAATGATTTCAATGTTCATAATTCTTGAAATGATTTGGCATTGGTATCAATTCTGTGAGAAAGCATGATGTATGGAGGACTTAGTGATACCCACAAGGACTACATCTATCATGAATATACAATCAATGACACCCCCATAGGAAGCAAGTAGAGAGGCAAGATATCCCCCCATAATGAAGAAGCTCCAATGTTGAAGTATGCCTGGAAACAAAAGATCATGCAATGCCTGCAAGCAACAAGTCTTCCCTTTGGAAGAAACAAGTCCATAGGATGATGAAGATGCCACTCCATGTCCAACTGAAAAGGAAGGAAGTCTCCAAATGTGGGCCTTGAAAACTGAGTAGGAGTCTCCAAGCTTGAATGAGACGCACCATAATCAAGAAACATGACAATTCAAGAAATTATGGAATCTCATGAATGTCAATCTCCAAAGACAATGAAGATGAGATAACATTTGTGCTGAAACTTTTATCAAAGAGGAGTGAAATCCACAAAGTGTGTCTCCCAAATCTGCAGTATGAGAGTCCACAAACAAGTCTGAAATCCCTGTCAAACATTCATTCCACAAAGTGAGATTTGAAAAACTATGATCAACTTGCTAAAGAGAAGTACTGAAAGTTGAACAAGCAGGATGTGGAGTAGGAAGCCTAGCATTGGTCTCTAGAACACCAAGATACAAATGACCAAACTTCTACTCACAAACATGATTCACCCTTGATGAAAGGGTGCATACATTAGTTAAAGGAACATTATCATCATTAGGAGCAAACTGAGAAAAGGAATACAAAAACAATGAATGATGAGGCATCCCAAAGTGATCTCTCTAATCTCTATGCCCCTAATATAGACATAATCAAGAGTGAACTCAATTGATTTACCTTGTCTACTATGAGCAATTTGATAGACAAAAAGGAGATTGTTGGGAATGTCATAGGATGCATAAAATAATAACTCGTTTTGTTTAATATCTTATTATATTAGTGGTATTGGTATGATAAATCGATGTTGTTAAACAAAGAAGACGAAGGCTCCTTAAATAGATTTACAAAGACGATGTTTCTAAATGAAACAATCGTAAATACAACCCAGAATTAGAAACTACATAAACTTAACTAAGACGACCATTAAAACAAATTACATTATTTTAATACCCTCCCTTAATGGTCATCGTTCTAAGTACTCTACAAAAGACAATCTGCATTTAATTTGGCTACAAATGCATAGAAGGCTGCCCCCTTCTCTTCAGATCGCTTTGCAAAATGAGCTTGTTGTTGAGACCCTCCTCGATTTTGCAAAACTTCTAGAAATGACCAAGAAAACCAAAACAAATTGAGATTTGTCCAACAAAATTGTCGCTCCCTGTAGCCAGAGATACCGAGAACAATTTCTCAAATTGAAACCACGATTTTGAGGAGAAAATCACCAAACCCGAACTGCTTCAAAAAAACAGCCACGATTTTTTGGAAAAAAATTGGCAAACCCTTATGCAGACTATTGTCCTAGCAACTCTAGGTGTGACCCATAACATATGCAAGCAACCACAATTTTTGAGGAGAAAAATCGATCAAAACAAGACACGATTTTTGAGGAAAAATCGATCAAAACTAGACACGATTTTTGAGGAAAAAATGGATCAAAACCAATAGACAATTTTTTGGAAAAAATTGTGAAAACCTAGTGTTGTGATGTTTTCACACATTACCCCATTGCAAATTGGGACCCCCTAGTTTTCACTTTTTTAGAATAGGGTTTTGGTGTCTTAGGTCTCTAAGACTCTAAAATGAGTCAAGTTTTGTGAAATTTGGAGGAAAATGAAGAAACGATCAAAGGAATGTTTGGATGCTATAGTTGGTCTCAAATGGGCTGAAGGATTAAAATCGCAATTTCTTGAGGTCAATTTTGACAACTTGCTTTTTTAGGAAATTTTGCTTTTTGTTTTTTTTTAAATTAAAAAAAAATTGTTTTTTGGCGTTTTGGGGCCATTCCAAAAACTTGCTTTTTCTAAAAATAGAAAGTTTTTTTTTAAAAATTGCTTTTTGCTTTTCGCTTTTTTTTGGGGTTTTGGATGGTTTTAGGCAAAGTTGAACTACTCGCCACTCGGCAAAACTCCCCAAGCCCCTAGGAAAAAAAACCCGCCTAAAACTCGGAAAAACTCGGCAACATAAAAACACGCTTAAATTTAATAAAAAATGCATTTTTTTTGCAAAATTTAATGACACAAATGACCACAAAAGAAACAAGTTGATTCTAGATATATTTAAATGTGCAGTGTCTACAAAATCGCATCCTCATGAGGAATGCTGATGGCTGGAAGCCTCAAAGCAATATAGTAAATAGTTTTTGTAAAACCAAAAGTAAATACATCATTACAAATTACAATTACAACTTCCTCTTCCCAACTCTAGCAAAAAATATGGGAGAGGTAGATCTAGAGGGTCTAGTCCTAGAAGTCTGCAGTGGGCGTGTGAGTGTTTGTGCCTCCTCGATCGGTATGGCTGGCTCATCCTCCAACATGGCTGATGCTATGTCTCCACCTTCTTGTGTCACTGACAATGACTCCTCATCCTCATCCTCTTCCTCCTCAATGTCATCCAGCATGAAACCAAATCCACCTCCCTCCCCCTCCATAGCCCGCCTCTCCAAATCAGTGATCTCACCCTCTGAAAACAATGGAGGTTGCTTCTGTGATGTCCAATCATTGTAAGTATCTATATCATCCAATCACTGTAACAATGGAAGCTGCTCCTGTGCTTCTTGTTCCTCTTCAATATCAATAGAAGCACCTTGAGATTCAGCTATGGCTGATCTCATGGTTAGCTTTACCCTCTCCCTCTGCAATTTCTTCTCTTCCCCAGCTGCAAGTAGAGCATTCATTTCTCTTTTTATTTCAGGAGTGGTCCCTATGCATTCTCTAGCATCATGTTTGTCTATGCCAGCAAGGTGGTATTTGAGGCAGTTGATGCCTCCATGAAGTTCTCTTTCACACTTTATGCAAATAACTTCATATGCATACCTCCAAGCCCTATCTCTAGCACCTCTAGGATGGGTGCCTATATAACCGGATGGGCATGGTTCTAGTGGCCAATCATGACTTGCCATATTTAATGCTTAGTTAACCTACACATACGAAGTGAAAAAAAAATGTTAACAATAACATTTTAGTTAAACAATTTAGCAAACTATCTAAATTAGTTGAAAAACATTTAGACATCATTTAAATTACAAAAAGAAAAAAACTATTAGGGTTTGATTTGGTTTTGAAAACTAGATGTTCTTCAAAAAAATAGTGAAAAAATCTACAAAACTTGTCAAAACTAGTGTTAAATCTTGTTCAAATAAGTTAAATTTTTTTTAGACTACTTAGGAATGATTTCTAACTCATCTAAATTCAACAAAAAATAAACAAAATGTTTTAAAAAAGCATAGGAAAAAAATAAAAAAACAAACTTGGGAATCTGATTTTTCCTTCAAATCCCCTTCAAATCCACTTGGAATCACTCAGAAATCACTCCAAATCACCTTGCAAGTCACTCCGAGTCAACCTTCACCCTTCTCAGCCGAAAACCTAATAAAAAAACACAAAATGAATAACCTTTCCTTCGTTTTGCGTTTTCAGGTATAGGCGGCAACTTTTTGACTCAGACTCGCCGAGTTTTGGCCAAAAACTCGGCGAGTTATCCGGCAAGTAAAAGTTGTTATTACTCGCCGGATACATTTTTGCAACTCGCTAAGTTTTCGGCGAGTAGTTCAACTATGGTTTTAGGTTCCAAAGATGTGTCAAGTTAGGAGAATTCATCCAGAACAAATCGAGTATGTAATAACTTTGTTCGAGAATAAGTCCTTGTTTCCTTCGAAAAAATTCCTTGTTTCAACAAAAGAAGTCCACAAGTTTCTATTAAGGATATAGCTTCATTCGGATTGAAGCAAATACTATATATATATATATATATATATAATCATTATTAAATTGACATGATTCAAAGAATAATAAAGCGGGATAATCCCGATACTTATCGGGGTTGTGTTGATGTGTCTTCTGTACACGACCAAACACAAAATAAAATACCTAAAGGTACCTTATCCTCTCTTGAATAAAGTTTTCGAATGTTGAAGGTATCGCAAAAGGATCAATCGGAGAAACTTCAAGGTTCTGTTATGTAGGATCTCTACTCGTGGATAAGCTCTTCGTGGTATGATGTGATTTTGCTGGAATCACAAGGGGACTTACACTCGATGACCTGAACGTCTGATTTGCTGGAATCACAAGTCCTATTTACTAACTGGAAGACAAACAAATGGTAAAAGATGCAGGGTTCAGGAAGTCTACTCTACTACCTAGAATGCGAGAAGATGGATGAACGACTAGGTGGAGTCCTACTGGGCTAGCTCTCACCATCAGGCTTGAACAATCTGACACCAACTCAGTGGGATCTTCAAAGGGATGCTTCCAATACGTTCAAATCGTACACCATCAGAAACTGATCACCATTCAAGATAATGCATGAACAATAGATGTGTAAGGACTTAAGATTAAGCTCATTTTATGCCAGTTGACCACGCAGGGCGCACTTACAATCAGTAAGAGGCTAGTGGTATGGACTAGACGGATTCCACACGGGTGCATTCAACAATTATCTTCATTCAATCTAATCATTTTCCATCTACAATGAAGGTTCAACAAGAGACCATGCGTATTGTAAAGAAATGACACATTTCACCATATCTTCAATGAAAAAAGGGTTCATTTACAATCAAGGCAACAATTTCTTGCCTCCTCTTCCTACTTTACTCTAATTTCTATTCTATTCACTATCGATCATTAGCTATTCTAACCTCTATGAACTAACTCTTAACTATTAGCTATTAGGCTTTACAAATGAGGAGCCAGGGCTTATATAGTGCTCTCAATACAATTCAATGGCAATGGCCGAGGTTTTACAATGAAAACCCTAATTAGGGTTTGTTACAACAAACTCAATTCTAACCAATGAAATAATTGCATTATTTGGACACATGTCTTCTTTGGAATATTCGACCAATGGATAATTGGGGTAGGTACATCGAAGTTAGTGTCATCTTTGATGAGTCAGGTACATTGAATCTGGACACGCTGAGGTGGACCAATCCAATTGGAGGAGTGATGACTGGGATGCCACCTTGTGTGACACTTGTAACTTGGTAGATGTTCATTTTGATGATGCTAAGAAGCTAACTTTAATTAACTCTTTTGAAACTATCTGCTTCTTCAATGGACCCTTGCTTTGACCTCCTTTGTCTTTGATGTGCTAGATGGATGGTGTACCTTTCCTTGAAATGCTAGCATCGCCTTTCTTTGTCATCTAGTGGTTCCTTAGTGTGGCGAAGTGAAGGTTATGGAGGTAGCTGGCGAATTGGTCGTCCTTGATGATGCTGGACTGGAGGAGGTCGTCCTTGCCTTGGCTTGGTCTTCTTTCATCTGCAAAACAAACCAAAAGATGATTAAGGACACATAATAAATTTATTTCAACATAGCATTTTTCACCTTAAATCATCAACAAGAAGATATTAAAAATAACCTTGCTCAAGATTCTCCCTAGGGATAGGCCCTATAAGAATTTCGCCCTAGACCCTTTGGAAGGGTCAGGAGCGAATTTTGCATTCCTGGCTCAAATTCTTCTCACTTTGTGACTGTACTTGCTTAGATACATGCCCAAGGATGCCCTCATTCTCAACCAACACCAAGCTTGATGTAAATTTGGGGCAAAAGAGAGGTTTTAAGAATTTCGCCTTGGACCCTTTGGAAGGGTCAGGAGCGAAATTTACATTTTAGGACAAAATCTATCATGCCTCTACTCCAAAATACCTTCCAAGGCAAGCATACACTGGTCTTCTCTTCCTTCCAAGGTAAGCATTCATCTCTTGATCATCATCATGAGCAATTTAGGTGAAATGGGAATTTCGCTCTGGACCCTTTGGAAGGGTCAGGAGCGAAATTCAAGTTTTAGGTATCAATTCCTCATCTCCTTCACTTCAATTCATCTTGCAGGGCAAAATAACATCATTTCAACCTCAACCACGACTTAGGACTGAAAGTCTTGACTTGACACAAGGAGGAAATAGGTAGTTTGAAGAATTTCACTCTGGACCCTTTGGAAGGGTCAGGAGCAAAATTCACCTTTTAGCACAAAATTTGCATTTTTAATGGTCAAAATTCTTTCCAAGGCATTCCAAATAGCTTCTCTCCCTAGTCTAGGCCTGACCTTACTCAAAATTTGGAGAAAAGGATGGTTTTAGTGTTTTTCGCTCTGGACCCTTTGGAAGGGTCAGGAGCGAATTTCTTGTTTTGAGCTCATTTCTTCATATTTGATGACTCTTGGCAATTCAAGGACATGCCTAAGGACACCTTTAATCTTGATCCACACTAGACTTGCATAAAACTGAGGAAAAAAGAGAGGTTTGGAGAATTTCGCTCTTGACCCTTTGGAAGGGTCAGGAGTGAAATTCACACTCTAGGCTTGAAATTTCATCTCTTGAACTCCAATCTACATTGCCAAGCAAAAATACATCACTCCACTTCCATATACGCCATAGGAACCAAAGTTTTGACCTCAAAATGACTAGAAAAGAGAATTTCGCTAGAAATCATGGCCAGGCACAAGACTGACCCTTTAGAAGGGTCAGGAGCGAATTTCTTCCTCTAGCCCAAAATCATCATTTTTGGAGACAACAATCAATTCAAGGGCAATCTCAAGGGTATCCCTCACCTTGGTCTAGGCATGGCTTGGCACAAATTTTGGAGGATAGGATGGGTTTTAGGATTTTTGCCCTGGACCCTTTGGAAGGGTCAGGAGCGAAAATTACTTTTTAGTCTTCTTCCTCCATCCTTTCAACTTGAATCATCTTCAAAGGGCAAGAAAACACTTCTCCTCACTCATCCAAGCTATAAAAACACAAAGTTTGACTCACCTTGCCAGGAAAGTGGGTGATATTAGGAATTTCGCTCTGGACCCTCTGGAAGGGTCAGGAGCGAAATTCACTAGTTGGCTCAATTCCTCCAAACTTAATGATCACCAATAAGTCAAAGTCATGCCTCAAAACATCTCCCAACTTGACAATACTCCAGCCACATCTGACTTAGCATAAAATTGGGAAAAAAAAGGTGGTTTTGTGAAATTTTGCCTTGGACCCTTTGGAAGGGTCAGGAGCGAATTTCCCTTTCTAGACTTGATTCTTCATCTTTTCAATCCCAATCTTCATTGCAAGGTAAAATTTCATCCCTCTTCACCCAAGGAACAAGGTTTTAAGCTCAAGCAAGGTTAAAAAATAGGTTTGCAAGGAATTTCGCTCTGGACCCTTTGGAAGGGTCAGGAGCGAAATTTCCTTTCTTGGCTAAAACACTCACTCTTCAACGTTTTCAAACATTCCCAAAGGCAACAACATGTCCATTCTCCCTCTCATCATGCCTTGGATATTAAAATTTGGTCAAACTAGGGAGGAAATGAGTCCTAGGTAGATTTTCACTCTGGACCCTTTGGAAGGGTCAGGAGTGAAAATCATGATTTAGGTTTGATTGCTCATTTTCCAACTTCAATCTTCTCTGGGAGGCAAACATAGATCATTTTCCACCTAAGGAACAAGGTTCTAAGCCCATTCAAGGTAGCAAATGAGGTTTATAGTGAATTTCGCTCTGGACCCTTTGGAAGGGTCAGGAGCGAAATTCACCCTTTGGGCAAAGTCCTCATCTTTCAAAACGTCTAACTCCCTCTCAAGGCAAGAACACACCAATTCATCCTCCATCATGCCAATGCCTAGCCAAAACAAGGAAGAAATTAAGAGCTACAAGGATTTTCGCGAAGGGTCAGGAGCGAAAATCATGTTTTGAGCTTGGTTCTTGACTTTTCCAACTCCAATCCTCTTTGGGAGGCAAACATAGATCCTTCCTCTTGCATCTCCACCAAGAACCTGACTTTGGCTAAGGGGAAAAGGAGTGTTTTCAAGAATTTCGCTTTGGACCCTTTAGAAGGGTCAGGAGCGAAATTCTCTTTAAGTCCATAATCCTTCATCTCATCCACCTTTACTCACCTCCTAAGGCTAGAACATTCAAAAACACCTCCAAACATGCCTTAGAAACTAAGAATTTGGCCTAGACAAGGAAGAAATTGAGGTCTTCAAGGATTTTCGCTCTGGATCCTTTGGAAGGGTCAGGAGCGAAAATCTCACTCTTGGCTAGTTTCTCACTTAGGTTCACTTCATTCTCCTCCAAACTTCATCAAATCAACTTCCTCCTTTCACAATCAAGACAATCCATCATCCAACATGGTCTAGGCAAGGTCCAACTAGGTTTTCAAGGCCAAAGGAAGGCAAAATGGAGGATTTCGCTCTGGACCCTTTGGAAGGGTCAGGAGCGAAATTCTCTTTTGAGGCTAGCTTTCATCATCCCAAGGTCTAAAATCTCCTTTCAAAGGCAAAGTTGCATCAAACCCTCTCAATTATGCCTCAAAAGTCTACAATTTTGGTCATATCCTGGAGCAAAGTGGAGGAAAATTGGATTTCGCTCTGGACCCTTTGGAAGGGTTAGGAGCGAAATCCATGCCTTAGGTCATAATCTTCATCCATAAATGTTTTCAAACACTTCTTAGGCAAGAACATATCAAAACCTTCGCCACATGTCTAAGGAACAAGACTCTTAGTGTAAACAAGGTGAAGAATGGGTGTGTCCTTGGAATTTGCTTTGGATCCTTTGGAAGGGTCAGGAGCGAAATTCACCTTTTGAGCTAATTTCTCACTTATTTTCTCCTCTTCATACCTTGGACAAACTTCATTAGGCCTCCTTCCCTCATGATCACATGAATTTGCTCTTCAAGCGGACATGTAGCCCAAGAATTTGGTGAAAAATAAGGTTTTACATGAATTTCGCTCTGGACCCTTTTGGAAGGGTCAGGAGCGAAATTCTCTTTTGGGCTCAAATCCTAACTCCATTTCCACATTTCCTCATTCAAACAAGTGCTTTTTCTTTCATTCAAACCTAGGAAAGGGTTAGCTCAGAGCCCGGGTCGAGGTGGAGTGTCTTGTAGAGAAATTTGCCCTGGACCCTTTGGAAGGGTCGGGAGTGAAATTCCTATTTTGGACTTAATTCACCTCCTTTTCCACTTGACTTTGCCTTAGGCTAGATCCTTGATTCATTCCTTCCATGTCTTAGCCAAACTTGCTCAAATTATTCACTGCCTTCCTCGAACTCAAACGGGACACAACCACCAAAACTAAGCCTAAGGAAGACCTTGAAAGAAACCCTAACTTGAAGCACCTACTGACTCATCCTAGCTCAAGCAGAGCTTGCTATCCAGTGATCCCCTTGACAACACTCATCATGCAAAGGCTAACAGACAAAACCCTAAAAGACCAAGAAAGCAAATCCCAGAAAGCAAAAAGTAGGGGTCCCCATTTGCAATGGGGCGATGTGTGAATACGTCACAATAGGTTGTTAGCAAGCCAAAACATCATCGTTGTTAACAAAACGGTGATCATTGGAAAGAAGGGTCATGTCCCCGTAGGGACATGACTCTATGTGGCATAAGCCACGTAGAAGTCATGCCCCTACGTGGACATGACTCTCTGTCAGTCTACATATATGACCATTGACACTTGCTGGGAAAGAACCAATAACCGCAGCAGTTCAAAGACCAGCAACACTGTCGATATCACATTGAAGGTTAATTATTATATTTATATGCTCATCAGAATTAACACATATTCACTGCAGTAATTGTATTAAAGTCTGTCCTCATTGCATACTACTAGACTACTGTATTCTCTATCTATGATTTAAATTCCTTAACATGGTATCAGAGCCAAGTTGGTAGAGAAATAATAAAATAAAAAAAACAATAAAAGACAACTCTTTTCTGACTTGCATTTAGAATCAAAGGAAAACAATCATGGTGAACAGCGTTAGAGTGGAGGATAGACTTGAAGGCGCATCCAACTTTGTCTCTTGGAGAATTCGAATAACAACAATTCTTCAAGAACTTGAATTAGATGCATACATAGAAGAAGACACTAAGATGCCCGAAGACAAGCTAGAGAAAACAAATTGCAAAAGACACAACAACAAGGCTAAGAAAATCATAATTGATGCTATTAAAGATCACATTCTTCCCACCATCTCAAAACTTACTACAGCTTATGATATGTTCAAGACCATTTCAAACTCATATGAAATAAATAATGCAAGCAAGTTGCTCACCTTAAAGCAGCAATTAATGCATATCTACATGAACAAAGGAGAATCAATTACATCCTATTTCATGAGGATTTCAGAGTTAAAAGACCAATTATCAACTATTGGAAATAATGTAGATGACTTGGAGCTATCTCTAATAGCACTTAAGGGATTACCATCCAGTTGGGAATCTTTTATTCAAGGCATTAGTACTCATCTGACACTACCAAAATTCGATCAACTCAAGAATGATTGCACTCAAGAAGAATCTCGGCTAATCACAAGAGGATTGGGTCCAAACAAAGAGGGAGAAATTCAAGCACTACATGCTAACACAAGCAACAAAGGTACCTATAGATATGCTACTTGTGCTGCTACTCTTGCCTCTATTGTTACTGGTACTTTGACTGGTTATGCTGGAACTACTGCTGTACCTGGAATTGGAACTGTAGGATATGCATGAGTCTGTAGGATCGTCTGCTGAATCAACTGGTGCTATTGATGCTTCATCGACTAAAGCAACAGAAACAACTGGTTTTAGATCATAAATGACTAGCTTAAGATGTTTGCTTAAAACTACTCCTACATATCGAACTACCCCTACTCGTGTTGTTTCATCTATACCTGGAAATGCTCATGGCTCTGTAATGGGTTTTGCTACCCAGTGGATAAAAGAGTTTCACTTGCTGTTATAGGTGGAAATGTACTTGTGATAGATGCATACTCATGAGATGATTAGCTTCTGTGTCCATGGTAATAGGCATACCTATGGTACCCACGAATAGCACTACCCTTGTGCTTTATTCTGACATACTAACTCAAAATTGATACTACATTGACATATGGGTCTGGAAATGAGGGCTACTAAAATCACTAGTATGTCTATGCTGGTGAACTTGGAACTACTACTTCTAGCTCCTGAACTGCTAATGCTACTAGATATGCTTCTGGTTTTGCAATTGCTATTAATCCTACTTTTGCTACTATCTCTGGATCTGCTACTCGTAGATATATATCTAGATGAGATGATGGCTCTGATGCTGATGGTTCTACTAATGGTGTTGCTAGTAGATAAGCTGGAGGGGGTGGAGGATATGCTACTTGAATTGGAGTTGGGTCTTAGTCTCGATCAGCTGCATCACGCTTCTCAACAACTGGGTCTCATTCTGGAAATGGTTCTCAATCATGAAGGTCTAGACCATGCCCATCATAAGAAACTAGGTCTTGCTCCCTTCGATCCTAAAAGATTGAACCCTGATTAGTAAGGTCTAGATCTCAATCTTGAAAGACTTAATATATCTTTTGACCATAACACTCAAACTCTTTACCTCGGTCACTAAGGTCAGAACCTCGATCACTATCAAGAAATTCTAAACCAACTGCAGCATCAACTAGATCATAATCATAAATGACTAGTCTAGCATCTAACTCTGTTAGCTCTGCTTCATCCTAAAAATCCAACTAAGGCCTCTCAGCAAAGAACATAGTCGGACGGACAAAGTTGGAGACGAGGCCTAACCAATCCCCCTCCTTCGGAAGGAGGGTTCTTGGTCCGGCCTCTAAACAAAGAACAAAGTTTGAGAATGACGAGGCCTAACCAATCCCCCTCCTAAAGTCGGGGTATTTGGCCTCGGGGAACAAGGGACAATAACAAGACAAAGAACAAGGGACAACAATTCATTACATATTAATAGAATACTTAGACTTGTCTAATCAAGGACAGGGACACAGACAAGAAAGACAAGGGACGAGGAACAAGAACAAGAGACAAGGGACGAGAGACAAAGACAAGAACAAGGGACAACAATTCATTACATATGGATAGAATAGTTATAATTGTCTAATAAAGGACAAGGACGAGGGACAAGTGGTCTTTCTTTCTTATTGGCTAATAGGAAGGAAGGGACGAGGGACCCCACTGGAGGACGAGAGACCAGTTGTTTTTATTGGCTGGAAGGAAGGGACGAGGGACGAGTTTTTCTCTTTGGCTGGAAGGGACGGACAAGCTCCTGCCCTTCGTCTTCAGGTAAGGGCCCCTCTTGGGAGGGTCCCTTCCCTTCAGCCATCAGGGCAGGCCGACTAGGATAATACAATAATTCTCTATTACTAATAGGAAGGAGAAGGGATAAATCTATTACTTATTAGATCAGGTAGGCACACCTCCTTTCCGAGGGTTGGGTTCGAGTCCCATGTGATCTTTAGATATATATTGAACGCGACTCCTCGGGTGTAAGCAGAAGTTTCCCTGAAATCCGAGGATAGATATATATCGGCCTCCTCTATGGGATATCGTTTTTCGATAGAGGCAACTCTTGCTATACTCAGACTGGGAAGGACAAACTGAAGGGACCCACGCTCTAGTTTGCCTGCAAAAGCTCTCTGTTAATCTACCCTTCGGGGGGAACCGCAGAGTTCAAGTGCAGGCTCTCTAGAGCAGGGGGAGCTCCGGAACCTATACTCAGGACTGGGGCAGTGTTGACGTGTATTTTGTACACTATCAAACACAGAATAAAATACCTAAAGGTACCTTATCCTCTCTTGAGTAAAGTTTCCGAATGCTGAAGATATCGCAAAAAGGATCAATCGGAGAAACTTCAAGGTTCTTGTATGTAGGGTCTCTACGTGTGGATAAGCTCCAGTGGTATGATGTGATTTGCTGGAATCACAAGGGGACTTACATTTGATGATTGAACTTCTGATCTGCTTTGCTGGAACACAGGCTCTTACTAGCTTAGATTTGAAAAAAAAGGAAAAAAGATGAGGGCGAAGAGAGGATCTAATCCTAATACTAAGAATGTAGGAGCAATGATTGATCTTCGATGAAACTCTAACTAGGTCTTGTTTTGACATCGCAGGACCATCTCCACAAGGCTAGTGCGATCTTCGAAGGGAAGCTTTATGATGTTCAAATCATCACTGCAGGGCATAGACACCATCAGGTTGATGCATATCAATGAAGAAGCGACAATTGAAGTTAAGCTTAAGCTAAATGATTCCAGTTGACTACACAAGGCAAGTCTGCAATCAACAAACTGCTAGTAGTATGGATGTACGAATTTCACCATCAATCAAGCACATTTCTTCCATTCATCTAATCATCTACCATCTAGGATTGAAGATTCAACAAGAAACCATGCATATTGCAAGAAACGACACACTTCACCATTACTTCAATGAAAATGGAGTTTGTTTACAATCAATGGCAACAATTTCTTGCCTTGTCCTCCTATTCTATTCTAATTGCTATTCTAATCACCTTCTAACTACTCTCTATCTACTAACTGCTTCCAACTATTTTCAACTCTCTGACTCCTTTACAAAATGAAATGCCAGGGCTTATATAGTGCCCTCAATACAATTCGATGGCTTAGATCAATTCGAGATCAATGGCCAAGATTCAACAATGAAAACCCTAATTAGGGTTTGTTACAACCATTACATAACATTTAATGCTTGACCAATGATAAAATTGTATTGCTTGGACACATGTCCTCTCTAAAAAATTCGACCAATGGATAGTCGGGGTAGGTACATCGGAGTTTGTGCCACCTTCCATGAGCTAGGTACATTGAATTTGGACATGCTGAGGTGGACCACACTGACTGGAGGAGTGATGACTGGGATGACACCTCGTCTGACACTTGTAACTTGGTAAATATTCAACTTGATGTTGTTGAGAAGCTAGCTTTAATTAATTCATCTGGAACTATCTGCTTCTTCAACGAACCCTTTGCTCTGACTTCTTGTGTCCTTGATTTGCAGGATGATTGATGTACCTCGCCTTGGAACGCTAGATTGGAAGAGGTCGTCCTTGTCGATGCTAGGTTGGAGGAGGTCGCCCTTGTCCTTGCTTGATCGTCCTTGATCTGGCTTGATTTTCCTTGATGAGAGCCTTCCGACTTGTAAATCCTTCGAGCTTGGGAGTCGCCATCTTGATACCTACACAACATTTCAAAATTAGTAACATGTTTTGCAACGTGGAAATATAGACTAGAAAGAGGATTTAAGTTTTAAATTAGGAAACCTCATGATAAATCTTTGAATTATCATTTCCTAAATTTAACTGAGCCACTTGAGATTGAAAATTGAAAATTGAAAATTGAGACTAGGAGAATCTCGCCATACCTCCACTTGGGAATTAACTCTAAGAAAAGATGCAAAATTAAGCAAGTTTGCTAGGCAAAATGTGGATCGAAGTCTTCAAAATGTGCTTCTTCTATCAACTTCACCACTTCTAGCCTTCAACGTCTTGAGGAAAATTCGCTCCACCTCTAGCCTTCAACTCGCACTCCTTCTTGGACCAGATTTCGCACTCCTTTATTGCTCCTTCAAAATCGCACTTGGACAAATGATTGAAAGATGGATTAACATGCTCAACACACCCCTCCTATATAGGCGCTCATCTTGATAATTGCCCCTAGGCCGACTTGGAAAATAGGCCCAAAAAACAAATAAAATTTAATAAAAGAGGGGGCCGACCTTGCAAAATAATACCCCAAGCGCTCCCTTTTTTAAAATTTAATTTAATAATAATTAATTAAATGCCTTTGTAATTAAAAACTTCGATTTTTTAAAGGCTTTAAATTAATTATTGAATGTCCATGCGCTATTTTTAAATACCAATTTAATTAAATCTTTCACATTTTTATCGAATTTGGCATTTTAATGTAATTCGAAAATATTGGCGCATAAGCATGGGAGGAATAAGGGACACTAACCACATCGCTCTGGTCCCTGACTGAGGGACAGGAGCGATTTATCATTTTGCTCTTGAATTCCTCGCCTTTTACGTTTAAAATCACTTCCTCTACTTTGAAACTGGCATCTTCATTGGGAATCCTGAGCTTGATCGATCAATGTTGTAGATGAATGCCTCTTAAGATCATTATCGCCCTGGTCCCTGGCTGAGGGACAGGAGCGAACTTTGCATTTCCCCTTGGCCTTTGTCTCTTTAAGTTGCCAAATTGATTCGTGAGGTAGGCAATGATCCCCTTGTTTATTTCACACACGCCAAACTTCTTCTTTGCAAAGCAAATTTGTCCTTCAAGTGGTTTTCGCCCTGGTCCTTGATTGGAGGACAGGAGCGAACTTTAGTTTCTAGCTCAAATTTGTGATCCTTTAACATTCACTTCTTGCCTATCACCTTTCAAATGACATTTTCAACCTTGTATAACTTTGCTTTGATGTGATCTAGGAAGAAAAATGATGGATTTTGTGAATATCGCCCTGGTCCTTGACTGAAGGACAGGAGCAAACTTTGATCTATGGTGCAAATCCTCCATCATATTGATATCAAATAATCTTCAAGGCGTAGAATGATGTCCTTTATTCCTTCTTGAACATTTAAAACGAACGTGGCCTTCAAAGTTTAAGCATATTTGACTATTTTGCTCTGGTCCCTTGGAGAGGGACAGGAGCGAACTTGGGGAATTTCATCACATTTTGCGGTCTTTGCAACTTCATTTCTCTTCAAGGCGTTCCAAACATCATTGCCCCTTGTACCTTGGTTTGGAGTGGTTTAAACTTGGATGGAAGGCAAAGTAACCAAGATTTTGCCCTGGTCCCTGGCTGAGGGACAGGAGCGATCTTGCACTTGTAAGCTCATTCTTGCTTTGCCAACTTTCAAACTTGTTTTCAACGGACTCGTCATGCTCCCTTTCATTCACCATTGGCATGGAATTCATTTCAACTTGGTGAGAAATTCTCCTTAGGAAGAAATCGCTCTGGTCCCAGGCTGGGGGACAGGAGCGCCTTGGACAACATGGGCTTCACTTGGCGTTTTGCAATCTCCAAATTATCTTCAATGGGTTCGTTACGCCTCCTTTGCTTGCCTCAAACTTAACACTTACTTGATCTTTGCCCAAAACTTGTCTTATAAAGAAAATCGCTCTGGTCCCTGGGAGAGGGACGGGAGCTAACATTAAAATTCGCCCTGGTCCCTGGCAGAGGGACAGGAGCGATTTTGCTTCTAGGGCCAATTTTCCTTATGATGGCAGTTTCAAGTTATATTCAACTGATAAAATGTACCTCCTTTGTTCTCCTCAAATCACGAAATTGTTCAAATCTTTCAAGGACAAGGCAATTTTGGATTTTAAGCTCCGGTCCTTCAGTGAGGGACAGGAGCGATTTTTGTCCTTGAGGGCAAATGTTCATCTTTTCGTCGCAAACGACTAAGTCTGGATGTTCCATCATGTTGAGTTCACCTTTCATCATGTCCTTAACGCTTTAGTTTGATCAAAATGAGGTCAAAGTGGTCTAAACAAGACATTTCGCCCTGGTCCCTGACTGAGGGACAGGAGCGATTTGGCCTCAAACTTCAAAAATTTGCCATTTTCGAATCTCAAAATCTTCAAAGCTTCCAATTTACGTTCAACTGCATCTCCTGGCAATCCTGCACAAGAAAAGTGAAACAAATTAATGACCAAGATGCATAAAAACATCAATTTCGCCCTGGTCCCTGGCTGAGGGACAGGAGCGAACTTGCTTCCACAAGCCAAAATATCAAGATTTTAAGGCTTTGGTCACTTGACAAGGCAAAATTAAGCCATTTCCAATGCCCGGAATCAATTATCAAAATTTCCAAAAATTTGGTCAAAATCATTTAATCAGACAAAATTCCATAATCCCATCATCAACACTTAGGCAAAATTTGGACTCGCATTCGAGATTCCGACTGAACCTAGACCAACTTTCTTGAACGCTGACAGATTCACCTTATTTCAAAATTGCATCTATGCGAGGATGCTCATCAATTCTTCAAAATTGGACTGGACTCTGGCTTGAAAACATCAAAACGGAAACCCAAAGGCTTAACCCTAGTCCAGACGACTGACTCACTAACCCAAAACCCTAAAAAGCAGAGAGAAGGACGAGCAAAACGAGCAAAAAGAGGGGGTCCCCATTTGCAATGGGGCGATGTGTGAAAACGTCACAACAGGCAGCACAGTGGAAAGAGGCAAATGGGGCTGGGGGGGCAGATTGCATTTCATATGCTAGGCGAGATGCTGGTCGAACTTGAGCTGACTCTATTCCCGGCCCTTTATAATAGTAGGGCATGTGCATCTCGATTTGGATTTGAATACGCTCGAGCAACGGGATCAACATAATCTATATCCGGTCTTTCAACTGCATCCACCTTCACCGCCTCTACTACTACCTTTGCCTCTGTTCACTAAGCCTTTGCTCCTATCTTTCCTAAAAACTTCCCCGCCTTTTGTCTTGGTGATTCGGGTTCAATTGGGCCTTTTTTCACTCGGTAGTACATATTGGTTGATTATCCACCGTCTGAAAGCTACATCATCGACAACGCCAAAAGCAGAGGGGAGGGGGAGCGCTTCTATATTTCCATCTATAGGAGGCAGCATCCATTCCCGCTCGATAGTTTGTTCAAGATCCAATTCCATAGCCAGTTTACTTCATTGACCGAATGGATCCAGAACCAGTTCTGTATCGATATTGAGTTCCAAGTCCAGTTCCTTAGCCCGCATAAGTTCCGGTTCCTGGATGTAATGTTCCCACATATTATTAATGTTCATAGGCAACGAAGAAAGCAAGGGCCCTATCTATCCTATCTGCGAGCACGGGAGCAAAGCGCATAGCCAACAAGGTTGAACCCTAACCCGTTGACCACCCCCTACTATTATAAAGGGGCGGAGGTATGAGGAACCAAAGGCGGGTATTTTACCCGGTTGAATCCATTGATCCGGAACCACCTGCAGCGGAGGTATGAGGTTTCCAAACGGAAGAGAGGAAATAACCACAAAAGAAGAGACTTCTCCAAGATTCAATGCTACAAGTGTGATAAATTTGGACACACTCACAAATTCTATCCAGAAAGAAAGAAAGCTCAAGCAACCATAGCTGAAGTCAAGGAAGTAGAGAATCCTCTATTTTTCCTAGCCTTATCAAGTGAACTAAACTCAAACAAGCATATGTGGATAATCTACAGTGGAGCCTCTCGACACATAACCGGATTTCAAGATCAATTCAAAACCTTTGAAGGCCACTCAACTGAAGAAGTTACAATAGGAGACAATTCTACCTATCTAGTGAAAGAAATTGGGACTTGCTCAATTCAATTAAGAACAGGGGTTACCCTACAATTGAAAGATGCTCTTTTTGTACCAGGTATCAAAACGAATTTGGTCTCCATTTCAGGACTACCTGATCAAGGATATCGTGTTACCTTCCATGAAGATAAAGTCCTACTCTAGCCTAAAAATTCTAATATAAAAAATGCTATTCCTATAGGATCTAGAGATGGTAGTTTATACAAATTATGTAATATTCAAAAACAAGCACTAAATCTTGAAGTATCAAACTCTAATGAAATTTGGCATAGAAGATTAGGACATCTTCGATTTAGTGCCCTACTTTCTATAGGAAAGATTACCACAGGATTACCAAATCTAAAATCTGATCATGTTGGAACTTGTAAAGGATGTGTGCTCTAGGGAAGAACTCAAAAGGGTCCTTTCCCTCAAGTGAGCACAAATCAAAAGTTGTACTAGAACTTGTCCACACTGATTTGTGTGGTCCAATGTCATTACCATCACTAGGGGGTTTCTTGTATTATGTGATATTTGTTGATTACTCTAGAAAAACTTGGATCTATTTCATAAAACTCAAGGAATCAACTGAAGTATTATCAAATTCAAAGAATTTAAAGCCTTAGTGGAAAATCAAACTGGGAAGAAAATAAAGACTAAGATCAGATAATGGGGGTGAATACATCTCTGAAAATTTTAAAGAATTCTGCATTTCTGTTGGGATTAAGAGGGAGTGTATTGTTTATAATCCTCAACAGAATGGAGTCGCAGAAAGAAAAAATAGAACCATCGTCGAAGCCGCTAAAGCAATGATGCAAGATCAAAATCTGCATATCTCATTTTGGGCTGAAGCCTCAAATACTGTTGTATATATTCAAAACAGATGCCCTCATTCAATCCTAGAGAATATAACACTTGAATAAGACCTTTACAGGAAATAAACCAGATTTAAGCCATCAAAGAATCTTTGGTTGTCATGTGTATATTCACATTCCTAAAGAAAAGAG